>NC_048600.1:88461256-88656608 GCF_003668045.3 Cricetulus griseus
AACCCCCCCCCCCCCCAAAAAAAAAAGATTTAACTATATTATTCTCTTTAAAATTAAAGCAGTGTTATTCCTCCTCTTTTCACTAATTTTTTTTCCCATATTTTGATCATATTTTTCTTCTTTCCCAATTCCTGCCGGATCCTCCTACCTCCCTACCCATCCAACTTAATGCATGTATTCTCTCTCTTTCTCAACCATACAAAAATTAAAAATCAAAACAAACAAAACACTAATAAGACAAAACACACACACACACACCACAAAGCCCACAAGAAAACCTGAGTTCATTTTGTGTTGGCCAGCTACTCCTAGGCATGGAGAAGCGTGCACCACCAACGCCAGGCTAAAAATGTGTAGCTCAGGCTGGCCTCAAACTTGTGATCCTCCTGCCTCTGCCTCCTTCAGCAAATCCTATCAGCGTGCTCCACCACAATTGGCCTGGAAGGCATCTTGATTGTTTCCACATGCTGGCACTTCTAAGTATAGTTGCTTAGAGCTTCCATGTATGGGTTATTATTGCAGACTAAGTTTTTTACTACTGATTTGATTGAATATCTGGTAGCCTGATAGCTGGTCTGTATATTGAATACCTTAGTTTTCTGTTTTGGGGTCTTTGAGAGTGTGGTGTGTGTTTGTGTATGATGCTTGTGAGTGTGTGTATGGAGCTAGCTGGAGCACACACATGCAGGGGCCAGAGCAGGACACTGGGTGTGTTCCTTTGTAAGGCTCTAACTTACTGCCCTGAGACGGGATCTGTCACTAAACCAGAAGCTCTCTGTTTTGGCAAGAGTTCAAAATGTTTCTGCCCCTCAATGCTGGAGTTACAGGCATGACAGCCTTGCCCAGTGTTTTATGTGGGTGCTGGGGATTTGAACATAGGTCCTTTTCTTGCAGAATAAGAGCTCCTACCTATTGAGCCATCTCCTCAGCTCCAATTTTGTTGAGACAGTGTCTCAAAGTAGCTTAGGCTGGCCTTGAAAACTTGATCCTTCTCCTTCAGCAATCTAGAGTGCTAGGATTATAGGCATGTAATTAATGTACCCAGGTGATACTAAATTTTGTAAGTAATTACCAATCTTCCACCTGTCTTGTTATAAATTACATTTTGTTGACTATCAGTAATAATGAAAAAATTTCCCGTTTTATTAACCATTTAAAGTTATACGTAGTCTTATGTTTTGTACAGCCTAGTATCTTTTTATATCAATTGATTTGAGCAGATAGTAAGTACAACAAGTACTTATTATATCCATTGGCATTTTTATGTATTATTATGGGGGGAATGTGTGTCATATATGGGGGGATTGTGTTATATTGATGTGATGGTCAGAGAGCAACTTTGTGGAGTTGATTCTCTCCTTCCACTTTTATGTGAGTTCTAGGAACCAGTCTTGCATGCCAAGAACCTTCACCCACTGAGCCATCTTTGCCAGCCCTCATTGGTAATTCTTTGTGTGTACTTTGAGTTTTTTAAAATGATTTATTTCTGCGTCCAACATAGCTATAGGAACAGACCAGCTAGAGTGGTGGAGGAATGAAGAAAAATAGACACACAGACACATGTTAGGAAAGCTGTGGTCAGGTGGACTGGGATCTCTGATGGAGAAAACACAGCACCAGAAAGCTCAGCATGCTTATTATATAGATTTCTATTTATTTATTTATTTATTTATTTATTTATTTATTTATTTTGGTTTTTTGAGACAGGGTTTCTCTGTGTAGCTTTGGAGCCTATCCTGGCACTTGCTCTAGAGACCAGGCTGGCCTCAAACTCACAGAGATCTGCCTGCCTCTGCCTCCTGAGTGCTGGGATTAAAGGCGTGCTCCACCATCGCCCGGCTTATTATATAGATTTGAATGGGGATTTGGGGTTATTGCATTAGGCTGGACAAGAAGGCAAAGGTTATTATGAGCAGATAAACAAGGAGGCAGGATTTATGGTATACAGATGGATCAAGGATCAAGGAGACAGGTTTAGCCAATCTAGGAACAGTTCATATAGGTAGGGGAACAGTCTTCAGGCTGTAAACATCACGGGAGGGGAGCGATGGTGGACATTTGCTGCTCCTGTTATCAGTATCCACACTCAGACCCCCAAGGAAGGCTTTGCCATCTCCCTCTGAGCTTCACCTGCACCTCCCCTGCTCTGGGGGGTAAGGGGATTTACAATATTCCCATTGATTGGTCTGAGATCTTAGACATAGCCAGTTCATGCCAACAGCACACATTCACTTCGGGCTTCTTCTACTCCCCACTATTTACTCATTTATTTTTTTGTGTCTGTGAATATATATGCATGTGTGGAGAACTGAAGAAGACACTGGATCCCTCAGAGCTGGAGTTAATAAGTGTCTGTGGGTCACCTGGTTTGTTATGTAGTGTTGGGATCTGAACTCCAGTCTCATGATTACCAGTGTTTTTTAGCCCAGGATGCTCTGTGAAGAAATTGGAGCAGAACTGCTGGCCTTAGTGATACCTGCAGATGTGTATTGCCAAGGAAGGGAAATACCTTTTCATCTGTGTGCTAGTCCTTTAAGAGAAAGCCTAGCGGAAGTGATGTGCAGAGAACATCTGCACTTGGGGCTGAGTGGAGAAAGCGAGATGCGCTGCAGCTGGTGTAAGGCCCTGGCAGACTGAGGCACTGCTGTCTGTTGGGGTTTACTTCTGTCTACGTTGAAACATGGCTTGGGAGGGGGTTGGTGGCCTGTTGCCAGCCTCAGTTAGCCTGCCCTCCTCTTCCCTCCTCACCCCCTTCCCCCAGCCTCCCCTCCCTCATGCTTTAAAGTCACATTTCCAGGCCAGACGTAGAATTAATCTCTGGGCACTTCACATTGCTGGCAGCTGAAAGCAGGATGTGGGATTTTTTTTTTCTCTTTCTTTTTTTTTTCTCTCTTTCTCTGTGTCTTGGCTGACTTTTTTACCTCTCGAAGAATTTGGAAGGCCGTGAGATCCCCCCCTCCCCAAGTACTGTGGAGTTTTTCAGCTCGCTGATCACCCTGCTGCGGCTTCACCCTAATAGACTTCATATGTTGATGTAGTTGACATCAGTATCAAACTATTTTACATGTGATCTGGTGTATTTCCTGAGGAAATCTGCAAGATATTTATTAAGAACTAATAAAATAAACCTCTCCATGAGTTTTTAGGTAGTTTTCAATTTTTCATGTCTCTCTCGTTTCCTCTTATCAATGAGTTGCTATTTTCTCTCTCTACTCTGACCCATCACAAAAAGAAACAAAAATAAATGTTTTAAACTGTTCCTGAAGGGACAAGGAGAGAATAGTTCTGCCATGATGTATCAGCCAGGGCTGTATTTTTAGTGCAGCATTGTAGAAACTAAAAATATCCTGTTATAGTGGATCCTTTTTATAGGTCTCTCTCTCTCTCTCTCTCTCTCTCTCTCTCTCTCTCTCTCTCTCTGTGTGTGTGTGTGTGCCTCTCTCGCTCCCTCTCTCCCTCTCCCTCTCTCCCTCTCCCTTTCTCTCCCCTCCCTTTCTCCCCCAGTGTGTGTGTGTGTGTGTGTGTGTTTATAATGTTGTAAGCACAAGTGCCTTTGTGCATCAGCAGCCACTCTTCATATTACAGCTGGACTCCATTAGTCCTTGAAAATTAATGTAATCCTAGTTAAGAAAAAAATTAATTACTCTACCAGAGCTGTGTTTCATCCAAAGCTAGTGTTAGCTCCCTAGCTGGCAGCTTAGTTTGAGAGGCTCCAGGGACCCATGGAGTTGTGGCTTTGGTATCATAGCATTTGCTGCTGTGTTTTTCCTGTTGAGAGCATTCCTCACTTCTTAAGGGTTAGACATGTGGCATGCAGAGTGACTGCAGATCCTTCTGCCTCTGAGAATTACTATGTTCCAGTCTGGTCATCCCCAGAAGAGATGTCCACCACAGGCTTAACTTACCTGCCTTTGCAGGTTTTCTTACTGGGTTTCTTTATGAGAGTGTTGGCTTGGCAGTAGTTGGTTTCTCGTGTGCCCTGAAGGAGTAAAAAACATTTGTGAAAGTCTAAGGGGAGGGCAATATCTGCCAAGGAGGAGTCTGTGGATGATTAAGAATGACAGTTACAGACTGGAGAAATGGCTCAGTGGCAGATCACTTGCGTTGTATGCATGAGGCCCTAGGTTTAGTCCTTGGCACTGTTTAAAAACAAAACAAGAATGACAGTCATGGTTCACCCCCTTACTATTTGTTATAGGTTTAGGAAAGTTTGTTTAGTGCATACCTTTTATTGTAAATGAGCATGTTAGAAGTTGACTGCCAGTTTCTAATCAGACTTCTTAGCACCAGCCTTGAGGAGGGACTGACTGGCTCATCCTGTGAGTAACATTTCCAGTATTTTGATCAGTGATCTGGGGTTCAGTATAGGGCATAGTCCGGAACTAGTTGCAGGCCACTGGCCTTCACAGTACATCTTGTATAATCATTGCCTGCTTCTGTTGTCCTTTGTTTTGCCTCTTTTGGGGCCCGCCAGGGTTTGGGGATGGGAAGATGATGTGTTGTTTGTTTTCTTACTGGTCAGATTCTTCAGGCTCTCTGCTGAGCTGTTAGGCAGGTCCATCTGTCTGGACTACACTTTCTTTTTTCTTTTTCTTTTTTTTTTTTTTTTTTTTTTGTGCTGAGCTGGGATGTAGCTTAGGCCTGGATAACTCATGCCAGGCCTTCCAACGTGCCACAATGGCATGAATTCTTGTGGAGCTGGTCACAACAAAAACAGGGTTAGTTCCCTTTTGTTTCTTTTTGGGCATGAGCTCTTGAGGCTTGTATGGGGACCTAATGTTCTTTCCTGCTGCTAACTGTAGGTCTTCCTTTGGCCCCTCCTTCTTACCCTCTAGCTAACTGGTTGAGCCTTCAGCTTCCTGTATTTGATCCCTAAGCACTATAGTTCAGTAAAAGTAATAATTAGGCATTTTACACATTTATTTTATTAGTGAAGAGAGCTGGTGTGTGATGGGCTGTAATTCCATGCAGCTAGTTTCCAGATTAAAAAAAAAAAAAAAAAAAAAAAAAAAAAAAACCATAAAAAGAACAGTTTTTAACAGAGGCAACGGGCCTGTTATTTAGAGTTCTCAGATGAGCAGAAATCAGAGCAGTGTGGGACCTGTAGAGAACTGTACTGCTGGGAGGATGCAAAGCCACGTTCCTTGTTGTTACAGTCTGTGCAGTGCCCGTCCTTGAGGGTGTTTGACGCTGGCATTGGAAAAAAGGAAACCTTGTTTTCCAAGAACTCTGCTCTCTCTCAGCTTGATAAGCATTTAAAAATAAAAGCTGCACAATTGAAATTGGCAGTGCATCCTCATTCTTTTGTCTCTCTGTTTATTTTTTTCCCTCATCCCTCAACATGTGTGCTACAGCCCATGGTTATTACACCCTCAAGAATGATGTCCTGGAACTCAGCAAGCTTGCACTAAGGTCTGCCCGCCCCAGACTCCGTTTGAAGCTGACTGAGGCATGAGTGGCCTAGCACTGGGAGACTGCAGATTAGCCCCAACAGCCCCATCTGTGGCACATTTCCCCTTTCTCCTGAATCTGCTGCCTGGAATTTTGAGTTCTAGAATCCCAATTGTCAGCTCAATCTTGTTAGTTTTTGCAGTTAACTTGATTGATTTGTTTACCTCTCCATTGGAGGAGCTCAAAAAGAAAGTAGTTTGGCACTGATAAGGAGCAGTTCTGTTCTTCCTTTTAAAATAGATTCTTGTGAGGTAAGATTTCATATCGAAAAGCTATAGTGGCTTAGGATAGGGTAAAAGTTCTGGTTTGTCTAGAGAATAGCCCTATTTCTAATGGCACATTCTTCCATGCTCAAAAGTATCTCAGTTTTGCTGACACATTTTTACACTCTAGTTGTAGGAATTTAGGGGTGTGTGTGGCGGGGAGAAAATAAAAAAGAATCCTTCCTACAAACTGTGAGGAGGGGGCAGAGGGAGATGTAATGGCTTTGTGAGGCAGTACCAAATCCTGCCCTAAACATTGTATACAGATTCCACTGAAGTCATGCACATGTGACTTAGCAGGAATTGCTTTATCTCTGGCAGTGAGGTGAGAACTAACTTTCCCATTTGAGTAGGTTCTGGTTATAGCAACTTCCAAAACAGCTTGTCACTTGTTCTTGTGTTTCTGGTTATCATTGCCACTTGGTTGAGTCAGAACCTGGAGTTAGTTTGGTAGAGTGTAGTTTCAGGTTTGCAAACTTCCTTCCTAGTTGATGCTTGCAAAGTGTTAGTGCCTGATGTAACTGAATAGGGTGTTACTTCAGGTTAGTAATCCTTGCTTTTGCTGGCGGGTTAGACTGAACTTGGTATTACTGTTTCCCAAAGAATATTTTTGGTTTGAAAACTGAAGGTCAGCAGTTCGCAAGTGCTGAGCTTGAAGCCAACTCTGTGGTTTGTCTTATGCCACTGGGCCAGCAGCACAGCAGACCTGATCGATTGATCTGCAACAATATGAAACCACAAACAACAACTGCCAGACAAAACTCCATCTCACCCCATTCACTTCTCCAACCTGTCTCTCTGTCCAGGTTTCCTTTCTTTCTCCTCTATTTCTTGTCTTCTCCTTGGTTCTATATTTCACTTTTGGGGGTTTATCTTTTTCCATCTCTCTGTCTCTTTCCATAACAGTTTTTAATAATGTTTTAGTTAGTTCCAGCCTTTCCCCTGAATGGATCCCATTGGAAAATGCATTTGAAAGGAAACAGTTATACACTTCCCCTCCTTTGAAACTGTTTGGCACCTTTTCCAGTGCAGTAAACCATACAACATGTATTTTCAAAGTTTCCAAACACAGACATGCTGGCGTTAAATTTATGAGAAATATTTTACTCAGCTGTATGGTAACTGTGACTTTCAGAGATCCTGGTCAGATTTGAAAATTGTTGCAGACTTTTGGAACCTCAACAGTTTTTCAGATCTCTACAGTAACTATAGCCACACTGGCTCTTGGGAAGTCTATGGCACTTTGAGCTTTGGCCTTGACTTGCTTGTTGGGCAGGCAGAATTGAGACAGATGCAGATGTGGGAATTCCCAGTCACACCTAGAAGAAAAAGCAAAAGTCAGTGAGCCGTTGAAAATATTGCATTGCTCTGTTGGGCATGGGAAAACAGAAAGCCAGTTTTTCTGTTTACTGTAATCAAGGTTAGCAGTCAATAACACCTGTTTGTGTGGCTCAGCCTTTTCTTTTGATATGGGGGTCTCGGGTGGCTAAGTTTGCTATGTAGTCAAGGACCTTGACCGTCTAATCTTGCTGTTTCTGCCTGAGTGTTAGGATTACAGGCATGTGCCACCATGGCCTGTTTTATTTTCATTACAATGTCACTGATAAGAAGAGCTCGTATATTGGCATTCAAAGCATGTGATATTGCCAATGTTGTAAATGATCGCCTTCCTTTTTCTTTTTAAACTTGATGAGAATCAGGTTTAGGTATTTGGGATTAGAATTTGATCAGTAAAGACAGGAACTCCAGGAGTTGATTTAGATTCCTAAGAATACTGTTTAAGAAAGAAGCCTTTTAGAACAGAGTTCTCCAAATTGCTCAAACAGCTGCATCACATCTTGGCTCATGTACTACACCATTTTCAGCTTTTCTTTCCCAGTCAGCCCAACAGAGGTATATTCTGCCCAAGAGCATGGAGATAGATTCTATGTTGCCTTCTCAGGCCAGAAGCTGCTGAAGACACCTTACAGAAGCTGGGTATTCTGCAGGCTGTTTGTCCCACTCAGTCCAATTAACAAGAGTTTATGGAGGAAGGGAAAACATGATCAAATCCTGCCTCTTCTTCCCCAAGTGCTGGGATTACAGGATTGTAAAACTAATTAAAAGTACTCACAAAGCAGAAGCAGGGAAGATTGTGCATTAAACACCAGCCCTAGCAGTAATGTGAGTTCAAGACCAGCAGGTCAACTTAGTGAGAGTTTGTCTCAAGATAAAAAGTAAAAAAGAGGGTAAGGCCAGAATACAAATTTGGAAGGGCTGTAAAACGTGTGTGTGTGTGTGTGTGTGTGTGTGTGTGTGTGTGTGTGTGTGTGTGTGTGTGTGTCCGTCCATTCTAGACCCTTTAGGTTAAGAGACTTACTGGCATCTGGCTGGGTTGCTAATCACTTTCATCTCTTCCTTGGGCATGATTGCTTTTTTTTTTTAGCTGTTATTCTCCTGACCTCATCTTTACTACAAAGCTAGTTGTGACACAGTGGTGGGATTGAGTGAAGTCATCCCATGCTCACTTCAGCTTGCGTATTGATTTTGGACTGTGAAACTTAGGACCTCACCTTCAAACATTTTACCCTTATGTCTTAGATACTGTTCTGTTGCTGGGAATAGACACTATGACCAAGGCAGCTCTTATAAAAGGGAACATTTAACTGGGGCTTGCTTACAGTTTCTTTCTTTCTTTTTTTGTTTGTTTGTTTGTTTTTTTTTGTTGTTTTTTTTTTTTCCAGACAGTGGCTTTGGAGGCTGTCCTGGAACTAGCTTGTAGATCAGGCTGGTCTCAAACTCACAGAGCTCAGTCTGCCTCTGCCTCCCTACCGCTGGGATTAAAGGCGTGCACCACCACCGCCTGGCTGCTTACAGTTTCTTATGTTTAGCCCATTACCATGTTAGGGAGCATAGCAGCATGCAGGCTGGAGCAATAACTGGAAGTTACATTCTGATCTGTAGGCAGAGACAGAGAGAGACTGAACTTGGCATGAGCTTCTGAAACCTCAAAGCCCACCCCCAGTGACACACCTCTTCCAACAAGTGCCCTACTAGTGAGCTATATTCCAGCCTCTTTCTTTTGAACTTGAGTTGCTTATATCCTTGAACTTGTGATCTTTCTATCTCAGCTTCCAGAGTAGTTGGGATTATATTCTTACACCACCTTAGAATTTTATATAAATAGAATTTGATACTGTGTTCTCTTTATATGATTATTTGAACATTATTTGTGCTGTAGATGATTCATTAATTTTTTTTCTTTTATTGTTAAGTCTTCACTATATGGGTATACCATATTTTTTTATTCACTCACTTGTTGATAGACATTTCATTTTTTCCTAATGTTTGTTAGGAATAAGGCTGGTGTGAACATTCCAGTGCAAGTCTTTGTAAGGACATAGGCTTTCATTTCTCTGGGTCAATGCCTAGAAATGCAGTAGCTTGGTCATTTGGTATGTTTTGTCCATTAGAAACTATAACTGTTTTCCAAAGTAGTTATAGTGTTTTATATCTCAAAACTGATAATTTCACTAGACAGTGGTGGCCCATGCCTTTAATCCCAGCACTTAGAAGGCAGATGAATTTAAGGCTTGCCTGGTATACAGAGTGAATTCCAGGAAAGCCAGGCTACACAGAGAAATCCTGTCTTGAAAAATAAAAAACAAAACAAAACAAAACAGAGAATTTCAGTTGTTGGACATCTTGGCCAGCACTTGCTGTCCATCTTTTATATATTATAGCCATCCTGATAGTTGTGCAATTGTTTTTTAGGCTTTGTTTTACATTTTCTTTGTAAAAAAAAATGATCATTTTTTTCATCTGTCTATCAAATTTACATTTATTATTTAAGCTAAAAGAGTTCTAGGGACTGGAGAGATGACTCAGAAGGTAAAATGCTTGATAGATGTGTATGAAGACCTGATTTCAACCCTTAGCACCAACATAAAAGTCGAGTGTAGTGGCACATATCTGTAACTCCAGCGCTGGAGAGTGGAGACTAGCAGATCTAAGGAAGTTCACTGGCTAACAAGTGTAGGCAAACCTGAAAGCTCCAGGCTCAGTGAGTATTCCTGTCTTCGAAAATAGGTGTAGAAGAATAGAGGAAAGACATCTGACACTGACCTGTGTTCCATGTATGCTATACACTGGTAAATATTTTTTTTGACTGTATCATTATGTAACTCTGGCTGACCTGGAACTCACAATATAGACCAAACTGTGCTGAAACTCAAGGGTCTGTTTGCCACTGCCTCCTGAACATTGTGATTAAAGTCCAGCCTCTATTGAGAACATTTTTCTTTGTCTTTTCATTTTTCTTTTGAAAAGCAAGCAGTTTATATTTTGATGAAGACCTGCTGGTGTTTTGTTGTTTTTACATTTAATGTTATAGATTAAAGTGCTATTAACAGAGGATTGCCGCTGAATTACCAATTAAAAAGTGCATCTTAATCTCTGTCTGATGAATGATACAAACAAGCAATGAAAATACACAGCAGTTTTCATTTGTGAAGGAAACAGTGCTAAAACTCCTGTTTTAAGCAACATTTTCCTCTGACTGTCTTTTCTTGAAAAATACATACCATTGGCTTGAGACTTTCCCTTTCCTTATTTTTTTTGAGAGGCAAGACATGTTTGAACAGTTCACTTGGCTTTTGCAATTGGTTGTTCTTGTCGTCTTTCTTCACTTTCTCATCACCTTCACCATGTACTGATCTGATGAATCATATCCTTGCTAAAGGAGTTATCTTGTTTTAGTCCTCATGTATCAGGTGGAAGTTCTGTCTTCAGTGAACTTTCCCCTTTGTCTTACTATTTTCTTTTGTACCTGACATTGTCTTGCTTGAGCCATGTAAGGATAGGATGCCTGGACATCTTGGTTATCTCATATCTCAGGCCACACACCACAAAAATAATAGTCAGAGGGCATCTGAACAGGGTTACCAAACTACTGCTCATTGAGAAAGTGTCCTCTAAATGTATAAGTTACCTTTTTATATATAGAAAAGTCTGTGACATCCTATAACAGATCTTTTGGAGGGGGGTTGTTTGCCTTTTGTTTCTGTTTTCTTGTCTTAAACTTTTTAGTTAGAAATAACTATAGATTCACAAGAAGTTATTTTAAGATGTCAAAAGAACTGGGCATAGTTGTAGTGGTACATGCCTTTAATCCTAGCACTGAGGATAGACAGGCAACATCTCTGAATTGGAAGCTACCAAGGGCTACATAGCAAGACCTGTCTCTAAAACACAAATCAAAGGCTGAAGAGATGGCTCAGCAAGCAGTTAAGAACATTGGCTGTTCTTGCAAGAGGACCCAGGTTTAATTCCCAGCATCCATGTAGTGACTCACAACCATTCCAGTCCCAGGGGATCTGATTCCCTCTTGTGGCCTCTGTGGGACATGCATGATGGTAGTTTATAGACGTGTATTCAGGCAGCACACCCATATACATAAAATATACAAACAAGAGAAAACATAAAAAACCAAGTATAGTGGTGCACACTTCTAATACAAGCTTTCAGGAAACAGAGACAAGCAAGTCTGTGAGTTTAAGGCTGGCCTACTCTGCATAGTGAGATTGAAGCCAGCCAAGGCTACATAATAAGACCCTTGCTCCACAACAACAAACTAAACAGAACACAACAAAAAAAGAAAACCTACAAATAGATCCTCTGTACTGTTCACCACTCTCCTAGTGCATGCTGAGTAACTTGAGTACATATCAGATTATAGCATAATCTACAAACTTTATTCAGCTTGCACTTGCATTTGTGTGTGTTCATGTACACATAGGCACATGATTGCATGTGTGTATAGCTTTGTGTGGTTTATTATCACAATTGTAATTTCATATAACTACTCCAAAATGGATGTGAAAATCTGTTGTATTACTACAAGGCTCCCTCATTGTTCTCATTTAGAATTTCCCTTTTTCTTCTTCCCCTAAATGCTAACTCTCAAAACCATGAATCTGTTTTTCATCTCAATAATTGCATTATTTTAATAGTGTATAATTGAATCACACAATGTATACCTACTTTAATTTCTTTAAAGGCAAGGTCTTACGAGTAGCATAGGCTCCTTGAACTTGCTGTGTGTCTAAGGATGACATTGAACTTTTACTCTTCCCGCCTTCACTTCCTAAGTGCTAGGATTACAGGTATGTGCCACCCCACACCCAGTTATAGTTTATAACTTTTTCAAGTTGGCTCTATCACTTAAGTGTTATTTCCTGAAGGTCTGTCCATCATTTTATATAGATATAGATATAAACTATATATATATATACACACAGCTGTTTATTCCTTTTTCTTGCCAAGTGTATTTTATGGCATGGGTATTCTACAATTTCTTGAACTGTTCACCTGTAGAAGGACATTTGAGTTATTTCTAGTTTAGACTGTTGTGAATAAAAGTATTATAAACATTTATGTACAGGTTTTCATTTCTTCAGATAAAGCCCGGGAGTTGAATTACTAAGTGTTATATTTTAAGGACCATTTTAGAAGAAACTGCTAAATTATTTTTAGAATGACAGTATGGTTTTTTTGTGGTTTTTTTTTGTTTGTTTTTGTTTTTTTATTCTCAACATCCAACAGTTTGGTGGTGTCACTGTATTATTTCAGCCATTTAGATAGATGTTTTGGTTTTCATTTCCCTAATAGCCAATATTGAACATGTTTTCTTGTGTTCATTTTTCATTCATATATAATTTTTGGTGAAATGCCTACTCATTTCATTTGTTCATTTTACAAATGTACTGTTTGTTTTGTTGTTATGTTTTGCAAGTTCTTGTTTGTTTGTTTGTTTGTTTGTTTTTGTTTTTCGAGACAGGGTTTCTCTGTGGCTTTGGAGGCTGTCCTGGAACTCGCTCTTGTAGACCAGGCTGGTCTCGAACTCACAGAGATCCACCTGCCTCTGCCTCCCAAGTGCTGAGATTAACGGCGTGTGCCACCAACGCCCAGCTTGCAAATTCTTTATATACTCTAGGTACTTCCTAGTCTAGAGGTAGGTATTTGGTACACGATATACCTAATCATTCTCTATAACTTGCCATTTCATTTTCTTCACCGGTTCTTTGGTAGAGCAAAAGGTTTTCATTTCTTTTTTAAAAGATTTATTTATGTATTTTATGTACATGAGTGCTCTGTCTTCCTGAACACCAGAAGAGGATATTTGATCCTATTACAGATGGTTGTGAGCCACCATGTGGTTGCTGGGAATTGAACTCAGGATCTCTAGAAGAGCAGCTAGTGCTTTTAACTGTTGCGTCATCTCTCCAGCCCCAGGTTTTCATTTCTTAAATAATTTATCTTTTATTTTTGTATGTATGTGTGTAGTTGTGTGAGCTTATGAGCCCCACATGCATGCATGATTTTGTGGAGCAAGAGGTTGCCTGGAACTGAAGTCACAGGCAGTTTTGAGCCACTTTGTGGGTGCTGGAAATTGAGCTGGGTCCTCTGGGAGAGCAGACAATGTTCTTACCTACTGAGCCATCCATCTTTTTCCTCTTCCTCCTCCTCCTCTTCTTTATTTATTTTTGTGCATATGGATGTTTTACCTGCATGTTTGTTTGTTTGTCTGTGTAGTACATGTGTGTCTGGTACCCAAAGAAACCAGAAGAGTTTGGCATATCCCCTGGAACTGAGTTACAGACATTTGTGATCTGCTATATGGGTGCTGTAAATTGAACCTGGGTCCCTTGCAAGAGCAGCAAGTGCTCTTAACCGCTGAGCCTTCCCTCCAACCCCAAGGTTTTTATTTTTATATGTCAAGTCTATCAGCTGTCCCTCTTCTGGATTGGGGCTTTACCATTAAAGTCTTAGAAATCAGCCTTTAATCCCAATAGTCAGAAGACAGAAGCAGGGTCTTATAATTTTTCACTTAGTCCAAGGAAGTTTTGAGGTATTTGTGTATAAGGTATAAAATTATATTAAGCCTCTGGGGGGGGGTATGTGAATATTTAATTGGTTCAGCTCCCTTTCTTGAAAGACTTTCTGCTAGTCATGGTGCCCACACCTTTAATCTCAGCATTTAGGAGGCAGAGACAGGAGGACCTGTGTAAGTTTCTGGCCAGCCAGGGCTACATGAGGTTTGGTTTTGCTTGTTTCTGGGGACAGGATCTCACTATGTAACCCTGACTTGGCCTAGAACTTACTGTGTAGTCTAAGCTGGTTTTGAACTCCCAGAGATCCATATGCTTCAGCCTCCTGAGCAATCGTATTAAAGGTGTGAGAACTTTTTTTTTTTAATCATAGTTGCATAGACTGTAGGTCTTTCAATCCATAAACATGATTATCTCCAGTTATCAAGATCCTCTTTGACTGCTTTTAATCAGCGCTTTGCTATTCTCAACATAAAAATTCTACATGTTCATTTCATTAGAGTTTCATTTTATTTTATTATAAATGGTATTGCTTTTAAATTTCCACATGTCATCGTCTCAGGGTTTTTTGTTTTGTTGTTATTGTTTTGTTTTGATTTTTTTCAAGACAGGGTTCCTCTGTGTAACTGTCCTGGCTGTCTGTAACTTGCTTTGTAGACCAGGCTAGCTTTGAACTCACTGAGATCTGCCTGACTCTGCCTCCCAAGTGTTGTGATTAAAGGCATGTGCCACCAGTGCCCCGCCTCATCTCAGTTTTTTTTTTTTTTTTTTTTTTTTTTTTTTTTTTATGTAGAACTGTGGTTGGAGTGGTCTGGTTTTTGTATAAAGAGAGAGGCATAGCTGAAGTGGGGAGTTTTGAATCATAGGCCTTTGAAAAACACATATGGTACCAGGTGATGGTGGCACAGGCCTTTAATCCCAGCACTGAGGAGGCAGAAGCAGGCAGATCTTGAATTTGAGGACAACACAGAGAAACCCTGACTTGGAAAAACCAAAAGAGAAAAGAAGAAAACCAGATATGGCTGAGCGATGGTGGCACACACCTTTAATCCCAGCACTCGGGAGGCAGAGGCAGGTGGATCTCTGTGAGTTTGATACCAGCCTGGTCTACAAGAGCTAGTTCCAGGACAGCTTCCAAAAGCCACAGAGAAACCCTGTCTCGAAAAACAACAACAACAACAAAAACAAAAAACCAGATTTGGAAACAGAGTGGGCACAAGAACAGATGAGTCGAAGCCCCAGTTCTGGTATTACTAGCTTTGTATCTGTGGATATGTTATTTGAACCTCTTAAGATATCAAAATAGGAACAATATCTTCTATACAAATGTTCAGTAAAGTTTTGAGATAATATACTTAAATGGTGTGTGCCTAACAAAGGTCTTACTCTATCTTAGACATTACAACACAGATCTCATTTGTCTTAGACATCACTCCTAGCTGTCATAGAATTGTACCATGCATATTTACACCTGCAGGTGAGAGAGGCAAGTGTGCCTCCTTGCTATGAGTAGTACAGTTCTTGAGCCTCTTCGTGGTTTTGGCTGTCAAGGGTGTAATATCTTAACATAGCTTTGCCCTCAAGGAGCTTATAATCTTGTTGATGAAACATGCCACATATATATAATGCCAGGGTAAAAGTAAGTCTGTTATGTCCCAAATCCATGGGACCACTGCATCAGAGAACATTCTCTCCCAGGGTTTTTGCCCTTTTGTATTTTGTCCATTGAACAGCTTCTGGGTGTTGTTGATAGAGAATGTGTGAGGGTAAAGGGACCTATATAGAGATTTAGGAGAATGGAGTCATGTGGGGATATGTAATTAATTTTTATACTTTCCCCAGTAAACCATCGACCCTTTTTATGATGTCATGAGGGATTCCTTAATTTTGCAGCTGCTTCCTGATTACGTCAGAGAGGAGCCTCTCACCCCACAACCTAGAGCTGCACTCCTCCAAGAATTGGAAACAAATGAAGTGCTGAATATCTAATAGCTTCCACAGGGATAGCCAGTTCAGACTTCCCAGGCCTACTCCAACAACTCTTCCCCCAAGTATTTCTGACCCCCTGAAGTGTCTTTGTTCTGGAAAGACAGGATTTGGCCCAGAGCCAAGTGTGTTGCCGGGTTGGGGGGTCGGGCGGGGCTGGGGACTCCTGGAGGCATACTTCCCTGTCTCCAGGTGTTTGCAATCCTGGGTCTCTGCCCTTTCTACATCTCCCTTGGTAAGGGTTATCTTTCTTGAGTCCTCCAGACCTTCTGGAGCTGGGAGAGAGTGCCACACTGATAGTCTCCTGTTTCAGTAGTTCCCCTCCCAACATAATTTTGTTTTCATTTTCCCTCCTAGAGGACTTTCCATACTTACATATGTCATTTGTTTGCTGGTTCTAAGGGTTAGGAAATGCTCTTTATACAAATTTTCTTTCTTGATGGTTTTTGAGACAATGTCTCTTGGAGCCTAGGTTGGCCCATGTACCTGAAATTAACCTTAAATTACTGATCCCCCTGCCTCTATCTCCCAAATGCTTATATTATAGTCATGTTCTACTATGCCCTTCCCACATAATTATATGATTTCTCTTAATTAAAGTGAATTCAAACTCTGTTAGCTTTCAACTGCCCTAACCTATTGTGTGTGTATGGCTGCATCTGGGATTGAACCCAGAGCCTCACTTATACTAAGGAAGTACTCCACTGAGCTGTTACACCCCAACCCTTAACTAGATTAATCTTCACAAAATATCCAACATAGCGTCATTCAGGAATCTTAAGTGAGTGCTCCCTTACTGTCTCTTGAGGTCAGGTCCATGTTTCAACATTTCAGGCTGCTGTATTTTTTGGCTCCTGTTATGCTATGAGCAGAGCTCATTGAGTGTTTTGTGTGCTCTAACCTGCATCTCTTGTATAATGTACACAATCCTTCCTGCATCAACTGTTTCTTTCAATGTTCATATCTTACAGCCCAACCCAGAAATTTGGTCTCTTCCATGAAACCTTTGATAGATAGTAGATGAAATCACTTTCCTTTCTTTTCAGGGACAAGAGGCATCTGTTTTTCTGATCTGCTATGACTTGTCTTATCATCTTCTCATGGGAAGAATCCTATTTAAATTTCTATCTCCTGCAATTGCTCATCTAGATAAATATTTTTTATAATTTATTTATTTTTAGTTTATATGCATTGGTGTTTTTGCCTTCATATGTGTCTGTGCGAGGGTATAGGATTCCCTGCGACTAGAGTTCACTAGTTCACTAGTTCCCTGGTGAACTGCCATGTGGGTGCTGGGAATTGAACCCCAGTCCTCTGGAAGAGCAGTACTCTTAACCACTGACCCATTTCTTCATCCCCCTAGATAAATATTTTTTTTCACATAATTTGAGAGATCATTTTAGTAGGAAGTTTAGATGGTCTTTCCCCCTACACCTACCACTTTGAAAAGAACTTTTACAAAGGAGGAGGAGGAGGAGGAGGAGGAGGAGGAGGAGGAGGAGGAGGAGGAGGAAAGAAGAAGAAGACGACGACGACGACGACAGTTTTACAATCTTAGAATATCCAATATAAGCATCAAGTATGTCAGTGAAGGCTCATCAGGGGAAATGTTGCTTTCCATGTCCCTCTTTCTGATCTCTTTACTGTACCCTGTGTAGGGATATGTCACAGCTTGCCTTAGACTCAGTTCATCTAACTCTTCCACCATTGTGCATGAGTATGTTGCTTGGATCTATCAGTGTTCCATTCTTCTGACTCATTCATTCCATACTTGAGGGAATAAAATGCCCAAGGGCAAGAACATGTCTTGTTTTGATCTGAGATCTTACTGCCTCCTCCAACCTCCTCTTTAGCCAACAGCTGCCACAAGGAACCCTGTGGCTCAAGCGACAGCAGAGGGATACTCTCTCTGCCCACTTCCTTTAAACAGGGAGGTTTGGGTGGGCTACACAGGAACTATGCCAGCCCTGCACTAACTAGTGACTGACTCATAAGAGAAGCAGCCTGATGTCTGAAAGATACAAAAGAGCCAAAAAATTGCCTCCAGGTGGTGCTAGTTTGGAGATGGCTGGCCAGTCATTTCCTCTTAGAGTAGATGGGGGATGGGGGTTGTGTGTGGAAATCAGTGAAGAAGTGGTCAGCTGAATTTTTCTTTAGTTATTAGTAAGGCAGCCAAGGAGATAGTTGCTTGTCTGATAGAATCGCCGTTGAATCCAGTGCCCTCTGAATCCTTCCCACTGCTGTCAGGGTAGCAGACTTACATATCACTCACCCTGAGTCAGTCTTTCATTACTGTTCCCATCCTCTTGCCAGGAAGCTAGCTATGTGTACTAAGAGAATTCTGCGGGTTTCATTGCTGGCAGGGTTTTTTTCTATGACCAGCCAAACCCCATCCCACTACTAGGGTTTTCTCCAAATCTCTCCCTTACAAAGACTTGGTACCCAATCCCAGGAGTTGATCAAAAGCAGTGACTCTGAGTCATTGTCTCTTGGCTGGGCTTATAGGTCCAAGCAGGTGGGCCTGTACTGTTTTCCTCCTATCCCCTCCCCACCTCTCCTGTCTCACTCCCATTTCCTGCAGGAGGATGCTTTGCCATCCTGGAGCCATCAGGCACAGCTTTGCTTTGGCAGCACCATTGCACACACATTGGTGGGAGAGGGGACGTGTTTATCACTTTTCCTGGAGATTATCTGTTTAAGCACTTCTCTGACAGTTACAATAACAAGGGCAGTGTGTTGTGTTTCCAGCAGAAGGACACTTGCTGTTGAAAGATGTATAGCACTAATTAGAAATACATAACATCCGGCCACATGGCAGCCTTCTCCCGGCCGCCCCATTTCCTGATTTCATACAACTTTGACGACAGTTGGTTTATGTTTTCCATGAATATATTCTCAGAAAAATGAGGAAGTCTCCCTGTTACATAGGAGCAAGAAGACATTTCTGCCTGAGCAGGTATTTGGCCATAGGAGCACTGGGAAGTATGGTCACTTGACTACTTGTAGGAAGGAGCAAGACCAACTTTAGACTTCAGCAGACTTTCTTGGTAAGAAGTATTTCTGTCTGGTGTCCTTAGCCAAAACCATCCCCCTAAATCCTTAAGAAAGCCTGCTTTTGGAAAGAAGGGGAAAGGCTATTTCACAATGTTAATGAGTTCCTCAGCTCATGTCAGCCTCTGTTACCTGACACAAAGCCAGAGGAACCAGGCAAATATCAAGGCAAACAATGCCTTTTCCTCCCCACCCACATCACTTTCTGGTCTGACCCAGCCCAACTTCGGGGATATATATGGATGTTCATCAGATTAGGCCCAGTTTCCTTAGTCCTTTAGGACTAAAGTAGGTAGGCTGTGGACTCTAGATGCTGTTTTTCTGCCAGCTCTCATGAGAGTGAATACTCTCAGGGAGTAGTATCTGTTGAGGCCAAGAACATCCTGAGTATACTACATACTCAATACATTTTCGCTTACAATGTATTGGGTCCATTTTGTCAAGGTTACTTGGGTAAATGATAATTTAATTCAACCTAGTAAGAAGTCTTTTAGTTATCAAAAACCCCACAATTATTTGTAGCTATATTCTCTGCTGGATCTAGCACATCATAGATGTTCAGTATGTTCTTGTCATACAACCAAACCATGGAGAACAGGCCTTCTGTTAAGTCAGATTGCAAGTTAAGCATAGGGCTGACCAAGACTCTCACATTCTCGGATAGTTTGGAATATGTCTACTTGCTTAATCAGGGAAGGCTACCTCCCTAATTTGTACCTCTTCACCAGTTGGGCCACCCAACAAACAGGCACTGTGTTTTGGAGCCTTTGCCTAAGAGAACATGGTGATACATGGAAAGTGATATAACCATGCAAGGTAGCTGCAAAACTGCCTTCAGGCTGTTTCTCTGGTTCTACACCAGAGGTTCTTATTGATATCTACCTGGTTTTATACCTTATGCAGTCCAGTCTCTTCAGAGGCCACAGATACCATTGCTTTTAAGCAGTTCATTCTTCTTGTTGTGCCCTAGCTCCCACCCTGAGCTCTGAGAGATAATATAATCTGAGATTGCTGTTTATCATAAAAGTAGAGATGAGCTTGGCCAGTTTTATCTTCATTGAGAATAAACTACTATGCCATTTTTTTTTTTTTTTTTGAGCAAAGGCATCTCCCTCCATCCCTGTAGCCTTCAGTGTGCAGGTGACTTCATCCTAAGCTGTCTTAACTAATGAGGGGATGCTAATTTGATCAAGTGTTTCAGCTACCAGACTGTGGCTTTTACTCATCCTCTCCCAGCTTCCCGTGTCCTGACTTTATTCATTCATCTGGGCTCTGTTGCTTAGTAAAGGCAGGCTGCTGTCAGTGGCTTGCAAGAATCTGTACTAGATAGAATGGAATTGGCAGTGCTGCTGTCTATGGCTGGGGGTGCAGGGAGATATTGCAGCTTTTCTTGGGATGAGTTACAAGTCTTCTTCTCTTCTGCTCATATTCTTTCTTGTTTTGGTTCTTACATGCTTATTTCCTTTCTGTCTCTTTTTAAAAAAGTAGTGTGTGTGTGTGTGTGTGTGTGTGTGTGTGTGTGTGTGTGTGTGTGTGTGTGTGTGTGTGTGTGTGTGTGTCTGGGGGTGGTAGTGCACATGCTATAATGCAGGTGTGAAAGCCAGAAAACAACTTTCTGAAATCACATCTCTCCTACCACTATTCGGATTCCAGGAATCTAACTCAAGTTGTAAGGCTTAGTAGCAAGTGCCCCCTACCCACTGAACCATCTTAACTACTCTCATATCCTTTCTCTTTAAACAAAGGTTTGTCCTTAACAGAAGACTGGGAGTGGTGATTTATCCTAATCTCATGGATTGTTACCACTTCTTTCCTGCCTGCCACAGTTAAGTTGGAAAGTTAGAGGATGACATTTGAGACCATTGGGCATCTGGTAGGATGGTAGAAAAGCCACAATAAGATTTTTCCTCTTATGCTATTCAATATGTTGAACCCTTCTGAGAAGCAGCTGGCTTCTCAGGTCTAGAACTTTGAAAATGCTTTGGGGTAGACATTGTGTGCTCCAGCCATCCTTGTTCCTATGATGAAGACTGATGAATAACTGTGGTTGTCTCCTGGAGTAACTTGTTTAGGTCCCTGGCAAGACTAGCAGCCTGATAGGTCAAAATGAAGACAGGAACAGAGATCAAGTGTGTAGATTATTATCCTTTTAACACCTGGAGATTCTGCATTCTCCTATGTTACTGAGGGTATTAACAAATTTGCTACTGCTAAAGCTAGTGAGCTTGTCCCCTGTGTCCATCTCCCTGTGTGTGTTGGGTGTCTCCTCCCTTGGACTGCTGCTTCTAGCATGTTGTTGATTGCCTTCAAGACTGGATGAAATGGCTGTTGAAGAAACCACTGATATTATTTAGTTCCTATCAAAGACTAGTTCTGTCCATTAGCAGAGTAGCTCCTTTCAGTGACCTAAAACTAGAAGGAAGTTAAAGCCAGGGTATAAGAGTGAGAGATGAGCCGGGCAGTGGTGGAACACGCCTTTAAACCCAGCACTCGGGAGGCAGAGGCAGGCAGATCTCTGTGAGTTTGAGACCAGCCTGGTCTACAAGAGCTAGTTCCAGGACAGCCTCCAAAGCCACAGAGAAACCCTGCCTCGGAAAAACAACAACAAAAAAAAAAAAAGAAAAGAAAAAAAAGAAAAGAAAAGAAAACGAAAAAAGAGTGAGAGATGAGGAGCCAGGGTTACTTTTTTTTTGCCTAGGGAAAAATTAAAAAAAAAAACAAACAAACAAGCTAACAGTGATCAAGTACATTATATGATAAGTGTTATTCTCTATAACATTAATTCATTCAGCAAAAATAGGTTAATGTGTTTTTGTGTCTCATGTGTGCTATCTTAGGATGAGGAGTATAGAAGACCTAGGCCTGGAACCAAAGTTGGTGATCCAAGACAATAAGTTTTAAATCTATTGTTGATTGTGTTCCTGCTGATAAGTTTTGATACCATAGTTTTACATTAGAAATAGCTAACTAAAGCAGGAACTATATAGCTCCAGTTCATTTTGTCCACTTTGACTTAATGATGTGTAGGAAAGTGATGTGATGAAGAATTTACACAGGTGGGGGAATCATTTCTTACAAGTGGTATAGCCTTTGGTGAATTACTTATGCTCAACTAAATAACCCCATACCCATGGTCATGCTGGCAACTTTAATCTTGAAGGGTCACTAAGAAAAGGGGTGGGAAGGCAGGTATGATCTAAATGCATTCATATATGAAATTACCAAAGAATAAATAATATTTTTAAAAAACATGAAAGGGACTGGGATCTGGGTTTGGAGACACAGCACCTACACAGAGGCACACAGTTGTCTATAATTCGCAGAGGATCCAGTGCCCTCTCTGGCATCCCCAGGCCCTAGGCATGAACATGGTCTACATGTTTACATGCAAGGAAAACATACATATAAAATAAATATTTAAGCAAAGAAAACTTAAAAATAAAAGATAAGAGAATAAGAGGGGTAGTTGTTGGGAAGTACTAGGGGTTCAGAGGACTGGTGGTGGACAAGAGAGAATAGAGAGTTCTCTCCGTCCCTGCCTCCTGAAACTACATCATATACACATGTAAAATTATCATTTAATTTTTATTTTAAAAAATATAGAATACAACTATTTTTATTAGTCATGCAATATTTTACACCTTTTCAATTATCTAACCCTTGAGCATTGTAGAAATGAAAGTATCTTTGTGGTATTGCCTGCTTACATATACTTTCTTTGTTAGAAATTTCTCATACTGTGTACTCAAAAAGTACCTAAAATTGATTTGTGTTCATTTTTAAGTTCATGTAATAAGTGATACATGGTTTTTTTAATAAAAATAATAGATTAAAAATTTAAAAGACACACATCACAGGGTATCTTGTGATGTTATCAAGCAGTTGTCTGTGTGCAGGACATGCTGGTAAGTGCTCCATATATAATACAAAGTTATATAAATCTACTTCAAGAGAGAGCTTACTACCATCACCTGTACTTGCAGAGGGAGAAAAAGAAGCTGAACAATGTGTCCAGGGAGCCCTTCCCATAGGGCAGCAAGGTAGCACTTGGACCCTGGGGTATGATGGAGTTTCCTTTGCTCCTTTGCAGACTGCTTCTCAGAGGAGTGTCGCTCTGTGATCCAGGAACAAGCTGCATCCTTGGGCTTGGCTATGTTCTCCCTGCTGGTACAGCGCTGCACATGCTTACTTAAGGACTCTGCCAAAGGTACGCAGGAGGGCCCTGGCCATTGCATTTTCCAGTTGCCCAACCCTGTCCAGTTGAACCTCAGAGTGCTGGTGCTCAGTCTTTTCCCTGCTTTCTGGTCTTCTTTCTCCCAGAATTCCCTCTTCTTTTTCTTACTTTAACCAGTCTATCATCTGTATAGTCTGGTGGCCTACCAGGCCTTCTTTCCTCTTTGTGGCTCTGTTCCTTCCCTTTTTCTTTTTAGTAGTTAGGAATTTCATTCTACCTATGGGCTCTTTCTTATATGGGATTTTTGTTTGTTGGCTTTGTTTTATTCATTCGTTCATTCATTCATTCATTCATTCATTTATAGACAGGGTCTCTCTCTCTGTGTAGTCCTTGCTGGCCTGGAACTCTCTATATAGACCAGGCAGGCCTCGAACTTACAGAAGATTTACCTGCCTCTGATTCCCCAATGCTGGGACTAAAGGCTTTTTACATGTTCTTGTATCTTTAATTTAAAAAGACCTGGAGAGGAACTGGATAAATAGCTCAGTGTTAAGAGCTGCTCTTTCAGAGGACCCTGATTTGATTCCCAGCACCCACATATTAGCTAACAAACATCTGTAACTCCAAATGCCTCTGAGGACATCAGGAATGCAAATGGTGCACAGACAAACGTGCAGGCAAAATACCCCCCCCACACACACACAAAACAAAACAAAAAAAACTAAAGACAAATAAAAGATCTGAAGACTGAGTATGAATTCTCCCTTCCATTTTATTATCTCCCCAGTGCTAAGGACTGAACAAGTTTCCCTTTGTTTTCTTTCTTTCTTTTTTTTTTTTCTGATTTCACAATTTTTTCTTTATTTAGAAAAGCAATATTTGATCAGGGACCACAGAAGCTATAGCAGAATACAGGGAAATAAAACAGACCAAGACATGACTGCTGGTCTTCCCTTTATTTTCATAATTTATGTTTCTATGCTTTTATATTCATGTCTCCTTTTGGTGTGTGGTAGCTCTGCTATACTCACTGTAGGCCAGCTATCTTGAATTCTCAGCTTATGTGTCAGTATTGACAAGCAGCAAAGCCATTCCCTCTTGTTATCCCATTCTACCAGTTCTGTGAATGCCTTCTGCTTCTAGAGTTGCCTTTTGTTCAAGGGTAGGGACAACTTTGTGTTTTGAAACATTTTCACATTTACAGAATAGTTGGGTTTAATAGCTCATGCCTATAACCCCAATGACTCAGGAAGTAGAGAAAGGAAGAGTTCAGGGTGACTCTTGGCTATATAGAGACTTTGAGATCAGACTGAATTGCATGATACCCTGTCTCAAAAAACAAAAACAGGGCCAGCAGTATGGCTCAGTAGGTAAAGCATACAAGCCTAACAATCCATTTAAAAGTGGAAGGAGAGAACCAGCTCCACAAAGTTGTCCTGTGATGTTCATATTCATATCCATGGTAATAATAAACAAAAATTAAAAGAATAATGCAGAATACTTTTATATATGCTTCTTCTAAACTCCCAGGTAGTTAATATTTTACCATGTCTTTAGGTTTTCTGATTTACACATACATGACATGCTTATTGTTTTTTTGGTTTTTTTTTTCCCTCCAAGGCAGGGTTTCTCTGTGGCTTTGGAGGCTGTCCTGGAACTAGCTCTGTAGACCAGGCTGGTCTCAAACTCATAGAGATCCAACTGCCTCTGCCTCCTGAGTGCTGTGATTAAAGGCGTGCACCACCACTGCCCAGCATGCTTATTTTTTTTTCATATATATACATGCACAGTTATTATTTTTGTACCGAACCATTTGATCTTACATGGCAAGTGTGGTTGTTCTTTAAATCTAAATACTTGACTTTGTGTTTCCTCATTCTAAGGTTTGTTTGTTTTTTTTTTTTTTTTTCTCTTTTTTTGAGACAGGGTTTCTATGTATAGTCCTGGCTATCCTGGAACTCACTCTGTAGGCCAGGCTGGCCTTGAACTTAGAGCTCTGCCTGCCTCTGCCCCCCAAATGCTGGGATTAAAGGAATGCTCCACTACTACCCAGCAAGGACAATGTCTTAATAGTTACCAGAATCTGGAGACTGAGGATGCAGCTCAGTGTAGAGTATTTTCCTAGCATTTACAAGGCGTGGGTTATATCCCTAGCAAAACAACAAACAAATCAGAAATTTACCAAAACCAGGGAATCAGAGCTAAAGCAATGGCTCAGTGGCTAAGATTACATATTACTCCTGTAGAGAAATATAGTTCTGTTCCCAGCACTCACATTGGGCAACTCAAAGCCACCTGCAACTCCAGCTCTAGGGCATCCAAATGTCCTTCTGGCTTCCAAAGCAGTCATGTGCCCACATATAGACACACACAAGTACACATAATTAAAAACAAAAGCAATTTAATAAAACAAAATTAGGGCACTTGGGAGGCAGAGGCAGGAGGAGGAGCTATTTGAGTTTGAGGCCAGCCTGGTGAGTTCCAGGACAACCAGGCTGTTATACAGAGAAGCCCTGTCTCAAAAATTAAAACAAACAAAACGAGGAAATCAGTGTTGATATACTACAATTATTGCATCTATAGGCCTTATTCAATTTGTATGAATTTCTCTGATAATGTTCTTTGTTGAGAAAGTGGCCTTTAAAGTCATTCTGTACCCAGCCTGACTTCAATGTCAAAATTCTCCTGATACTGGAATGACAGGCATGTGCTTCCAGGCCCAGCTCTAATAATGTTCTTTGGGCAGTGTTGGGGTTCTGCCCTAGGCTGTAGTCCAGGATCATACATTGCATTTAAATACTGTATCTTTTTAGTTTCCTAAAGGAGACTACCTCTCTTTGTTTTTCATAATCTTGACATTATTGAAGTACAAGCCATTTATTTTGGAGAATGTTCTTCAATTTGTTTTTTCCCCAATATTTCCTTCTGATTAAGTTCAAGTTGTGCAGTTGTAGCAGGAACTCTGGTGCTAAAGGGATACTAAGAAAGTGAGCTGGAAGCTATGGTGGAGACTTGTGCTGGACCTCAGGTGAAGCAGAAGCAGGTGTCTCCAAAGAAAAGCCAGTTCATTGGTTCTTTTTGTCCTACTTTCAGAGTTCCCAAAGTGCTGGTGCATGGCCTCACTTTTGAGTCCAGCTCTCCTATTAACTTAGTCTCCCTTTGCTAAGAGTTTGCTGATGTCCCAGAATGCCAGGCTTCACTGAAGGGCCACAGCATAAATAGGCCCAGTTCTCATACTTTGCCTCTGCAGCTCAGCTGTCCTCTACTGAGGACCAAGACGACCAAGATGACATCAAGGTGTCTTCCTTCGTCCCGGACCTGAAGGAACTGCTCCCCAGTGTGAAAGTCTGGTCGGATTGGATGCTTGGTTACCCAGACACCTGGAACCCTCCACCCACATCTTTGGATCTGCCCTTGCAGTAAGTTGGCTTGCCTGTTCCTTCTACCCTGTGTCCCTATTCCTCACCACCCACCCCACCTAGTCTTTAGTCTGCTTCCTCCTAACCATTACAGCTTCCTTATTTCTTCCTCATTTGATGGTTTTTTGTTTTGTTTTGTTTGTTTTTTTTTTTTTTTTTGGTTTTCCGAGACAGGGTTGCTCTGTGTAGATTTGGAGCCTGTCCTGGCACTCGCTCTGTAGACCAGGCTGGCCTCGAATTCACAGAGATCCGCCTGCCTCTGCCTCCTGAGTGCTGGGATTAAAGAAGTGCACCTCCAATGCCCGGCTTCTTCCTCATTTGAACCTTGATTTTTTTCCATTCCCTTAACACCTTCCCTGTCTCTTGATGTTTAGGTTATTCTAACCCATTCTCTAGTCCTTTCCTTCTCTTGAACACTCCCCTTGTCTCTTGCTCCATAGTTCTCTGTCTTGTTCCTACTTTCTCATCCTCACTTCACACTGCTCATGCTCACCACCTTTGCAGCTGATGCTAGGATCTAGATATATGTTGATACATGTGTGAGACTTTGCCTGTTTCTCTTTTAGTTTTGTTAACTGATCTCACATCTGCTTATATAGCCTTCTTTACTCAGTGTTTTTCACCTTCTCTTGTGGCAAATAATGTGTGCTGCAGCATGAGTGGGTGGGTGCATATCTCTTCCTTCTCTATTCATTCTTTTGCTGTCTGTTCACCTTGCTCTTTCCCCATCTCTGTTTAGTGCCTGTAGGGGTATCTGTTGGTGTGAGGTGTTGTAGGGAGACACTGTAACCACGCCTCTTAAGGAATGGCTACAGGTGTGCCTGACCACGCCTGTCAGGGTGTGGTCAAGGTGATGTCAGGGTGATGTGGGAGAGGTTTTTAAGGGGCAGACAAGGCACATGGGGCTTGCTCGCTTTGCTGCTTTGGCATGTTCTGGCTTGCTGTTGGTTGGCATTTATCTATTAAAGTTTATCCTAACCTTATGGATTTGGTATCAGCTATTCACCGCTTTAAGGTGTATTGTAGTTTCTAAGGATATGTGGTTCTGTATAGATGGTCTTTACAGATCGTTGTGTTTGTATTGCAGTTTTTTGTGGGTTTTGTTGTTTCAAAATAGTAGTAAAACATATAATGGAATTTATATTATAGTAATTCTTATGTTTACAATTCACTGGCATAAATTACATCTACAGTATTCTTTGTCTATGTCTGGATTCAGTCTTAGTCTTGCCAGGCAGGGTCCCATTTCTCCATGTGTGTCTGTGGATATGTGGGTCTCAGTGTCTGTCTGTACTCAGTGTCTGTCTGTTCTATGTATTTCTACTTCTGTGTGGTTTCATCTAGGGGCAATTCAATATGCCTGTCATTGGCTGCCTATATGTGTCTATGTGTATCAGTCTGTGGCTATATGTGTTGTATCCATAAGATATGTTACAGTCTGTGCCTATACCCATTTATATCTGTGGTTTTTGTGTCCTTGGGTCTGTGTTTGGGTTCATCCATTCTCATAGGGATCTGTTCCAGTGTCTGGATCTATGTCAATAAGTTTTTCTTTTATAGATTTATTTATTCATGCATTTGTTTATTTTATGTATATGACTGTTCACACATATATACATACGTGTATACATATATATATATATATATATATATATATATATATATATATATATGATCTATGTGCTACATGTGTGCTTGGTGCCCATGGCAGTCAGAAGAGGGGACTGGATTCTCTAGAATTAGAGTTAAGTACAGTTGTGAGTTGTCATGTGGGGCATGAGTCTTCTGTAATCAAGAACAATTAATGCTCTTAACCACAGAGCCATCATTTTTCCAACACCTGAAAATGTTCTTGAAAACTCATGCCCTTGTCCATAGTTTATACATAGATATGATACATTTGTCAGTGTGATTGTCTTTGTGTGCTAATATGGATGTTTCTGTTGGAGGAGGAGTCTTTGTATGATGATTTGCCTGTTTCTTCCTGTCTATCTCTGCTTGTCTCAGCTTGTCTTTTTTGTCTGCCTGTGTAAAGCTGGATTAGGCTCTAGGGGCTTTGTAGCTGTGTGTTTATGTGTTTTGGAACAAGCATATGTATCTAGTACCTCATCATTCATGCTCAGAACTCTTCTCTGGGAGAAGGAAACTCTAGAGGGTAGAGTAGGACACCTTGGCTGATACTGGGGAATAATGAGGGGGTGTTTCTCTGGAGTGGCTGCCAGGCATGTATATTTCCTAGACTCATGGGTGACCCACAGAGGGAAGGCTGCCCCAGAGATTTCTGGTCAATAGTCACCGAACTTTCTGTGTGGGCTGTATAGTCTTGACTCTGTCTGCTTTCCTTCCAAATTATTTCTTTGCACCTCACCACAAAAAGCACCCCTGAACTATTACTCCTGCTTTCTTTGGTCCCTCCCTAGCTCAAGCTTTGTAATTGTATGGACATTGGTCCCAGCATCAGATAGTTCACTTGCTTCCTGTGAGCCCTCCCAGGTTTCTAAAATGTGTTCCAGACTGGTCTCATGAGGAGGATTGAACCCTGAGTTGGGCAGCTGGAGCTACACAAAAGAACTTGCAGAACTGCTGGCCAGGGGCAGCTATTTCCCAGCAGTGATCCCTGAAGAGTTAGTATGTACAATCTCAAATTTTTAGGCTATTAATCTGTAATACGGACTAGGCAATTTGAAATTTGGGAGAAAAATAGCCAAAAAAGACACAACTTTCTCAGTATCTAAGCCACTGATTTTGATGTGTGAAAGGCCCCTGAGTAGTCTTTTCCTTCTGTCAGGGGCAAGGAAGCAGGCCATGTGTCCCTAGAGCTTGAGTCTTTCTGGATCACCTCAGCCCAGATCCACAGATCCCTTAGCTATGATCCACCCATGTCCTGGACCATTAGATTTGTTAATTCTTCTGTAGTACTTCTCCCTTTATCCTTCTCTTCCTCACTCCCTTTGGCTTTTGTTTGGCTTTGGAAATGTGATGCTTATACAGGAAGTACTGGTGGTGCTGAGGTGCTGAGCCTGTTTTCCCATTGGATGTTGAAGCAATGGTCCATTGCCTGTTCTGTAAGCTGCTGCTTATCTTTGGACAAGGGCTCAGTCTATAGCTGGACATGTGGTCCAAACCACATCCATCTCCAATGGAACTAGAAGGGTTTGGGACACATGAATCCTATTTGCTTCATTTATTGGACTTCTTTTTTTAAAAAAATATTTTTATTTTATGAGAATTGATTGGTGATTTGCCTCCAAGTATGTATGTTTATATGAGGGTGTCAGATCCTTTGGAATTGGAGTTACAGATAGTTGTGAGATGCCATGTGGGTGCTGGAAATTGAACCCTGGTCCTCTGGAAGAACAACCAATGTTCTTAACCACTGGGCTATCTCTCCAGATCCCTTATTCAGACTTCTTTACAGAAAAAAACAAATCTGACCCAATACTATATTGGATGTGACTTCCTACTAAATAAGTTTTTGTGGTTATGGATATTCACTCTTGTGAATCTGGGCAAGAGAAATGCCAGTGTGGTCAGGAATTAGGTCCCCTTGTTCTTGTGTTCTCCCTCCTCTCCTCTTCTCTCCCCACCCCCAATGAGGATCAGCAGCTGCCTGTCACTGGAATGCAAGTTTAAGTGTCAAGCAGCAGTTGCAGTCCTTGGGCCTGACCCCAAGGCATAGTCATAAGGACTAAGTTCAGCAGAGCATACCTGGTCTGACTGACGTTGAGGGTAGTTCCATTTTCTAGCCTTAAGATCTGAGCATTGGAAAAATGGACTGAGAATTATTTTACTTTTTCTCTTTTCTAGATTTTCCTGTCACTGGCTACCTGCATACACCCAATAAGTACCATGCTTGAGATCATTGACAAACTTTGGTGGCTCTGTGTCTCCCTCCCTCCCTCCCTTTCTTTTTTTTCATATGGTCTGTCTGGTTTTTGAGACAAGGTTTTGCTCTATAGCCCAGTCTAACCTGGAACTCCCTATGTAGTCCAGGCTGGCTTCAGGTTTATGGCAGTCCTTCAGGCTCAACTGTGGTCGTACTGGTATTACAGGTGTGAGTCACCAGACAATGGCTTTTATGAAGTCTTCTTTTGAGGCCATAGGGAATGACATACCCTAGATAGTTCTCTAGAGGTCAGAACCATAACACCCATGACACTGGGAAGTTCCTTCTTACAGATCTTCATTTCGAAAGGTTTAGGAATGCTCTCCAGGGCGTAGGAAGGAAATGGCTTCCACTTACAGCGACCCTCTTTACGTGTTTTCATTGGTTCTTGCCTGCATTTCTTCTCTGCAAAGACAGACTTTTCTCTCTGATCATAAGATAAGGTGACCAGATAGTTTATATTTCCTCTTGCATTTCTTCTAGGAAATCTACCCCCAGATGATCCCTCTTACCTGTTAGACCCTTACTTCATTTGTTGCCCTTGCTCCCTGTATGGTTAGATATTCATGGCATACAATCCTCCACTGTCCTGGGATTCCAGAGCTCACCATTAGTCTTCTTGGTTGTCTCCTCTTAGCCTGTGTTCCTCTGCTGTCTGGTCAAATCTACCTTTCCTAGGTAGGCACCTATGGAACACTTAGGATGACAGGGACAGAATCTCATTACTCTTGAGGAGCTGATAAGGGAATATTTGCAGAGCCACTTGTTTCTTCCCCACAGTGGTATTTGGTAGGTAAGGATCTATTAGGAGTAGTAAAGAATGGCTTCATATCCCAGGAGATTTTGGGTGCAAGAGTATTGTGGGCTGTGGCAGGTGGTTTCCTTGACCAATGTAAAAAGTAGTATAGAGGGGAACAGACTTGAGTATTTGGAGGGACCACCTACTTCACTGTCAATTAGCACAGGTTTGTAGGGCTTTTTTTTTTTTTTTTTTTTCTTTTTTAAGGCAGGAACGGCAGGCAGCTGCTTTCTACTTCACCAAGTGACCATGAGGAAAGGTGTCAATGTCAGCCAAGGGAAGAGAAGCTGTGTAGCAGTCTTCCATGAACCTAGACATAGGAGCTCCTTGTATCCCAGGACCTTGGGCAGAGCCAGGGCAGTGGGACAACCTACCTCATTTCACAGTCTCTGCTGAAGCCAAATCTTCCCTCATCTTGATCTCTAGTTCTTAGTAAGTGAAAGAGTCAGGGGACTTTGAGAACATCCAAACCTAGCCCAGCTGTGGCAGTTGGTTTATTGCTTTCAGCTGGTACTTGAACCCAGGTCCTGGTCTTGGAGGCTTTCCCAGGTTTAATCCCCAGAGCTTTCTCTGCAGCTGTATGACACTGTGCTGACCCCGAATGAGGATAGGAAAATAGAACCAGTGCCAAGCCAGAGTCTCTTTTTCATTTGGAGTCTGGCTGTCTGCCCATGACCAGGGTTACATAATGGGAAACATAGCTGGGGCTCTGGAGAGCCCGCGTTTCACCAGGCTGCCCAGACCTTCGCATTCTGATGCTATATATCTTCCTAATTGTAGCTCGGATGCATTTATCACACTGTTGGATTGGAGTACTGTTTTTAAAAAAAAAAAAAAAAATCTAGAAATTCCTGAATTTGCTGCTTTTCCATTGCTTGTCCTATACAGTCTGCAGAGCATACTTGAAAAAAAAACTCCGAGGGAGCCCTCCAAGGCTCCATCATCAGAGAGAAAAGGGGGCGTGTCTTCAGGGAGCTCACATATGTTGGCCTTGTAGATGAGATAGAAATTCTTGAGTTAAAGAAGCAGCTAGTTCACGCACCCTCATAGGCAGCTTTGAACGAGAACTGATCCCAAATCTAATCGGCAGCCTTTCAAGGACGCTTAATACGTCTTCCCAAAGAGCATTTTAGGAGGTCACTAAGTAATGGTCCATCAGCACTTCCCTGAAGGAAGTGCTGGTGACTGTGGGAAGCCCCTTTGCTACCCTGGCTCCCCACCCAGTCTCCCTGGCTCCAGTTTGGGGCGTCAGCACTGTAGCCTGGCACCAAGGGGTTCCTCTTCCTCCAAGTGCTGAGTATAGGGCACACATGATCTCTCCCATGGCAGGAGCCTCTGTCTTCTCCCCTCGCCTCCCACAGGACTCTTTGTGAGAGGAAGGAGTGTTGGTCTAAGGCTTTAGTCTGACCCTACCAGGGTACAGCAGCTGACCCCAGGGAGAGACTTTCCAGCACTGGACTAAGGTTATTTGGGTCCAGTGTATGCTAAACTGAAAAGACGTGTTGGAGTGGTTACAGCTAAAAGCTTGGAGAGGCAGGAACCGTGAGAATCAGCACCAGGGAGGCCGCCAAGGGTTCTGTTCAGGCCATGGAGATGTCAGGATCCCCTAGGGGCTGCTTTTTCCCAAACCCAGTACTGATGGGTTTAACACACTATAGTGATGTGACAGAGGCTATACATACAAGTGTGACTTGAGAGAACTGAAATCAAATAAGGCTATGACCTACATAGAGTTTGGGGATGTGACAATAAAAGAGACCCTTTGGTGCTTGAGAAATCCTAAGATGAGGTTACAGTGACCTGTTACTGACTGTAGAGCTCTAGCTTCACTGTCTAGAGACATGGAGAAGCTTTATCTCTTTGCTGTAGTATAGCTCTTCTAAGCAGAACTGATTTAGGGCTGAGTACTTTTTCAAAGTACCCAGTTGATTGACTTCTTTTGTATAAACTAGGGTTATTGAAGGAAAGTCTTGAACTAGGTCCTATGTTCTAATGCTTAACTAGTAAACCTCTCTGAGTTCATGGAGCATGGTATCTTGCTCCCTGTCTTACCCCTTGGAATAGTGATCTTTCTGTATCAGGGCAGCATCTAAAACCCAAATTTTGTGGTTCCTGTATCTTAGTGAGGTAGCTAAATCTCTACCCTATCGTAGAGCCTACTGAAATTCATAGCACTGAGGTTCCAGAACCATATACTCATCCTGCTGCAAACAGGCTTTTAACAGAATTTACTAACATTTAAGCCCAAATATTCTTTGAATGCCACTAGACTTGTTAGGTTTAGATCCATCTCTACTGCTAGCCATTTTCTGCAGTTGAGTGAGAAGTATTCCAGGTCAGCCAGGGCCTTATGTTGTCTATTAATTCAATGAGTTGGGCTCCCAAACCCAAAAAAAAGGAAATACATTTTTTAAAGCAGATAACATACATCTTTGAGCATTTTGCTTGATAGCTTTTTGTCTTTCTCAGTGAGCCTATACTGAGTGGGCTTTTTGCTTCCTTGTACCTACTTTCTGTACCATTTTGGCTGTGGTTTCCAGATCTCTTCACCCCAGGAACCCAAAACCCAACTAGTTTCCCATCTGTACTACTCTGATCTTCCATAGCTCAGAAACACAATGCAGGGCTTCTTCTCACTCAACTCTTTCCGGGTTTGTTCTGCAGCTGTGGAGTTTGAATGTTAGTGTTTAAACAAGCTGGTATTACACAGGAAATGGCCACCTCCACAGGCCCCTGCAGGCTTGTAACATGGGGTCATTGTACTTGATATTAATCACCAGTCAGCCTATTCCCCCCAGTAAAAATATGAAGAAGTGTGTGAGTGCTTAGTCTTCCTTGGTCTTTCCAGAAAGACTGAGCTCTGGCCAAACCATTCCAACCTGTTGCCCTTCCTTAGTTCTGTCTGTTAGAGCTTTAGGAACAGTCCTACCTGACTCTTTCCCTGGCAGATATTAGACCTGGCTCTCCTCCTGAGCAAGGACATGATGGCTGTGGTATAATATGTCCCATATATTCCACACCTCAGTCTTGCAGGGCACATAGTTGTGTCACATCTCCCGTGAGAGAACTAGAACGTTAGAAACACAGAAAACTATGGACCTACCTGAGAGCAAAGCTTCCTAATTCCCTAGACTGAAGAGCTTTTCTAATGCTATTTGCAGAACTAACCCCAGCCTGAAGGGTTAATCTGATTCCCCAAGTCAATATCCTCCAAACAACCAGCCAAGAGTGTGTGTTGGTTCATTTCTGTGAAATGTGTTTCCCCAGTCACCTGGGCTGGCCTGAGCTGCATTGTATCGGCCAGCAGCTGCGCTGCACTCAAACTGACAGCTACATTAAACCTTGGAATTCTGAGGCAATAAAAAGTAAATTAACTCTTATTTTTTTCCCTTGCTGGTGGAGTAAGTGAATGCATGTCTGTAGTGAACCTTGGTACTGAGTGCATATACCTCTAACTAGTCATTGCTGGTCTGTCCTAGGCTAAGATCTGGCATTCAGACTCCAGCCAGGGGTCTGCTTTTCTGGTGTGTGGTGGTGTTCTGTGAGGTTGGGCCAATGGGTCACCCTGCAACTGCTGATCCCTGCACAGTAATCGCACCCCAGCTGCTGAGAGATTCCCTTGCCACCATTCTGGGAGTCATAAATGGGTTTATTGAACAGTTTCATATTCTCTGGCTGATTTGTGTCTGCTTGGTGAAGAGTATATCCTAACTTTTGTGGACTATGGTGCAACCCCAAAATACAAGTTGAACCAGAACAGTCCAGAAGGATTTGCCTTAGCTGGACATAGGGACATACACTTGTGATTTCAGCAGTTAGGATCACTGAGACTTTGAAGCCAGTCGGGGCTCTGTGGTGAGACTCCCCACACCCACCTTCCCACCCTCTTACCCAACTGTGACCCTCCAGTCCCCTTCTCAAGAAAAAAACTGGATGGGAATGGGTAGCAGGGGGGCTTGACTGAGCCCCCGCAGTATTGTCAAGTGTCTTCAAGCTTCATAGCCATAAACATTTGATTTTGTGTTCTTCCACCAACCTTGACTCTCACCTTAGGGTCCAAGGGCTGCTGTGGGGTGAAGGTTAGATAGCACATCTTATTGGGATAAGGAAGAAACATGGGAAGAATCCAAGATATTCCCCTTCTACTTAGACAGGAAACTGTTCGGCTGTGGAACTGACCTCAGCATAGTGGCACAGTTGAAGTAAACTTCCAGAGACGACATCATCCTCTTGCAGGCATTGGCTTTTTAGTTCAGGCATCTCACCTGGGTTTTTGTACCTCTCCTTTTGTTGTTAGTTTGCTGATTCTCCCTATTTCCCACTCCTTTGTCACAGGCTGGCCTGTGGGTACCAACAAGATCAGGCTAGCTGAACTGACTGCAATATTGACGTTTCATTTTATCATTTTTTGTATATCCCCTTAATTCTGATCAGTCTAGTTGACCCTTGGAACACTTTTATTTATATTTCTGACTTGGGAACTCAGGGCACTTCCTATGTCTTTTGGCACCAGCTGCTGTCTTACAAAATCAACAGGGTAAGAATTCTCATCCACCTTATCACTGCAGTGTGTCATAAGGCTGTGGCACAAGGTGGGTGGTAATGGGCAAAAGATAGATGTGGGCAGGGGTCCCTAGTGGTGGCCAGCAGCCTCTGGGAGGAGTCAGTTTTGGTTTATCTGAGCCTTAGGGGACAGGAGAGCATGGTAATGAGAACCACATGGTACCACATATTTCTTCTTCTTGGATCCAAGATGGTATGGGTGGGAGGATGAGAGGGATGTGGGGCCTCCCACTGAGGAAACTGTGGGTGATTTTCTGCCGCCTCTCTCTGGCTGGGGATACTGCTGCCCACACCCCCATCCCTAACTATGTCCTCAAGCAGCCTTGACCTGTATAGCACCAACCAGGACCTCCAAGCCAAGAATTCAGATGGGAGACTTTTCACCTTCTTCCTTCTCACTGGCGTTTTTCCTGTTTATTTTCCAAGTTGCTGCTCTGTAGCCTAGCAGTGCCTATTGGCCACAGCTCACCAAGTTGTGGGATCAGACTCAGGCAGTGGGCTCAAGTGGCCAGCGGGGCACTGGGGGAGGAAGCAGGGAACTGGAAGAGCCTCCCTGTGTGTCTCCCATGGGCAGCGCTAACCTCAGAGGCAGCCCTGAGCAGCCCTATCACATCCGGTGCTTGTCTCTGCAGCCGGACCGGAGGATAAACTATCAGAGCTGTGGGGCAGTGCATCATTCCTCTTATTATTTTCTTCTCTGCAGATGGGGTCGTGGAAAGTTCAGTTCCTTTTAACCCTCAAAGTTCTGTTTATTCTACAGCTGGTAGCCTGAGTGCCGTGTTTCCCATTACATCACAGAGGAGCCCAGGCAGATTTCTGCAAAGAAACGTGTTGCAACTGTTTATTTTTTTCCATATTTAAACATTTCTGACAGCCAAACTCAGCTGAGCCAAAAGATGGAGCTTTGTGAATGAGTGTGCTTGTTGGTGTCCATGCAGAGGGGCTTTAGAAATCTCTCGCCCCTCCAGTGATTCCTCCCAAACGTTTTCTTTCTCCTGGGCAAAGCCTGGGAAGTGAGTTACTTCTGCCATGCATGCGTGTTGATTGTGTGCTGTTGTGTGATTAATGGCACTGTGTTCTGCCTGGTTCCCAGGACGCTCTTGAAAACAAGATGTTTCATTTCATTGCCTTTTCTTAGTGTAGTGATTACAGTAAATAAACTAGTTCTGCCTCCTTCCACCTGGAACTGGTGAGAGAGTCCCTCATACCTCTCCCTAGTCCACATTCTGCCCTAGTGTAATCCTGGCATGCCCTCTTTCCTGTCATCTGGGGATAGGGAAGGAATGGCTTAGGTCTGAGACCCCTGCCCTACCAGGTAAGCTTATGGACAGTACCCTTCGGAGCTTTCAGGGTGACACTTAGAACTTCTTGGCATATTGCCTCTTTGTACTCCATCTCTCTTGTAGAGTTTTTTGTTTTTGTTTTTAATAACTCTCCTAACATTTCACACCTTAGCATTCCACACTCTTGGGTTAAAAACCTTTCTGGAGGAGAAAGTCAATCTACCTTGAAGTTTTAAGTGGAGAGAGATAGATTTTGTATTTTGAGTGTTTCTTCTCAGCTTCAACCAGAACCTGGTGATGTGGGACTGGGGTGACCAACCACCCTTGTTTGTGTCAGATTAGGGGACTTGTGGGATGTGATAAATTTAGTGCTAAAACAAGGATGATGCCAGGATGGTTAGTCGTCTTGTGTCTAATGTACAAGCGGGAGAATGGAGAAGGCATGGGACAGTCAAGGTAGCACTGAAGTAAGCAAGAAGCTTCCCTTCCCGGGCACATCTTGGCAGGACAGGAAGGGGGATTTTCTTGGATATGTATTCATTTTACTGCTTACATATAGGGAATACATTTATAAAATATTTCTAAGAAGGAAATGCAGGTGACTACACAGTGTGATTACTCCCCGTGTAGCCATGACAGAAGGAAAGAAGCTAGTGCCCAGTTTCTGTCTCTGTGGCAGATACTTGACTATGCAGAATCAGGGACTTCTGGGAGCTGCCTTAGGCACTGGGTATCTAGAGTGTTTGAGTAAGTGTCTCAGCACACTGTCTGGAAAGGTGACAGGACCTGCATTAGACAACTGACTCTCAGAATTCTTTTTCCTCCTCTCTGGTTAAGATTAAAACTCCCCTAATCAATTTCAGGTTTACATAGAGCAATATACCCCAGATGGCTCAACATGGGCACAGCTTCATATTGCAGTTTTGATAGTATTTCTTGGCAGTTTCCAGCCTTACAGCTTTTGTTACAAGTATCTTTGTGTTCCCAAAGCACTAAGAACACTTTCACTGATCTCTTTAGAGCCACTCTTTTCTCATCTTGTTCCTCACAGGGTTGCTGTGGATGTGTGGTCAACACTAGCTGACTTCTGTAACATACTCACTGCAGTGAATCAGTCTGAGGTGCCACTGTACAAGGACCCGGATGATGACCTCACCCTTCTTATCCTGGAAGAGGATCGGCTCCTCTCTGGCTTTGTCCCCTTGCTGGCTGCCCCTCAGGACCCCTGCTACGTGGAGAAAACCTCGGATAAGGTCAGCCTCAGGCCAAACATCCCTCCCCATTTACCCGTTCTCTTAATTCTCCAGACTTTTTTATTCTTGGGAAGTTTTTTGTGCGAACGGAACATGATTAAGTCATTGAGAAGGGTGTTAAGGGAAAATATCGACCTTTTAGCCGCTGACATCCAGCTCTGTGTCCTAAAAAAAAAAATCTCTCTCGACTTCCTTTGGGGTGGTGTGTGTGTGTGTGTGTGTGTGTGTGTGTGTGTGTGTGTGTGAGAGAGAGAGAGAGAGAGAGAGAGAGAGAGAGAGAGAGAGAGAGAGAGAGAGAGAGAGAGAGGGAGGGAGGGAGGGAGGGAGGGGAGAGAGAGGGAGGAGAGGGAGGGAGGGAGGAGGGGGGAATGCGAGCGCTTGCTGGCATGTTGTATATACGATCATTTCCTCACTTGTTTAAATAGTGCAGCTTGTGTTGGCAGTGCTCTCACTCAGCTCCAAATGGTTTGCATCATGCTTAAAGCACCCTCCTTCCTTCCCTCTCCCTCCTTCCCCCAGCCACAAAACTCTGCACTAGGAAAGCAGCCAGGGCTTTTTCCCTTCTCTAAGGAGGAGAGTGATAAATAGGTGACTAGAGAGAAGCAGACACCATGTGTTAACTTACAAAAAAAGCTTTTAGGAATATGAAGCATTCCCCACTGCCTGGTTTCTATTTTCCTTCCTCTAAAGACTGTTTTAACCTGACTTTTTTCATGTCTGTTTATAGAAAACAAAGGCCATTCCCTGTCGCTCTGGTTAGGACTGTGGAGCTTCTAGTTTAACAGTGGGTCTTCAGCCAGGTGGAGCTTAGGGCAGTCTGTCAGTTGGGGAGTCAACTCTGTGCCTGACTCTTCCTCCCTAGGGCAGAGAGAGGCCTTTAGGGAGTAGTCCATGAATGGCTTCTCAGCAGGAAGGCTTTTTTTTTTTTTTATGAATGTTTATTTATTTTTAAGTTTTGGTTTTTTGAGAAAGGGTCTCATATAGCCCAGGTAGGCCTCAAAATGGCAATGTAGCAAAGGCTGGCCTTAAACTTATGGTCATCCTGTACAAATCACCCAAGATATATGTCACCACACAAAGGAGGGTGAAATCATCTGATCAAGATGAAATACATAATAGACATAGAAGTAGATTTTTTTAAGTTAGTAAACTGACTTCCAGAGTTGGGGTTATGACTCCAAGATGGAGTACTTGCCTAGTATGCGCAAAGCCTGAGTTCAGTTTCCCATACCAGAGTAAAAATTAAACTGAATTCCAAACATGAACAGTAAATATGGGGTTTATTTGTTTGTTTGTTTATGCTTCAGGGTCTCACTATATGGCCCTGGCTGGCATAGACTTCAGAAAGATTTTCCTGCTTCTGCCTTTTGAGTGCTGGGATTAAAGACATGTGTCATTCTTAAAAAATTAAGCAGCACTGAGGATGTCTACCAAGCACAAGACCCATGGGTGTGTTCCTCAATACTATAAAAACATACAGCAAAAATTAAAACCTTGGGGTCATATATATACTATTGTCTTTTTTACATACTATTTTAATGTAGTCTTACATGGAAATTGTTATGTGGTGCTAGGAATCAAATATGAGATTTTTTTAGTTTTTTGGTTTTTGTTTTTTTGGGTGTTTTTTTTTTGGGTGTTTTTTTTTTTTTTTTTTTTTTTTTTTTTGGTTTTTGGTTTTTGGTTTTTGGTTTTTGGAGACAGGATTTCTCTGTGTAGCTTTGGAGCCTATCCTGGCACTCGCTGTGGAGACCAGGCTGGCCTCGAACTCACAGAGACCCGCCTGCTTCTGCCTCCCAAGTGCTGGAGGTGTGCGCCACCAACACCCAGCTCTACTTAGTTCTTTTTAAGTGCTAAGATTTCTTTATCTTTATCAGCCCAAGAGAATGCACCTGATATTTTTAGTTTTAAACAGTGAATTTTTGCCTTACAGCAAAATCTGAGCATGTATTCCCTGTAATTAAATTTCTTTTTAAGTACAGAATGGTTTTAGGCATGAGCATTATCAAAATCCATATTCAATTGCCCTGTGGCAACCATTGTAATCCCTTGGCTTTTTGATCAGTGGAGGCAAGAATAGTAAGAGTTTAAGGTCATCCTCAGCTGTATAAACTAGTTTAAGGTCAACCTAGACAATAGGAGACCCTGTTTCAAACAAGCAAATAATCCCTGGGGGTATAGTTTTGACTGTTGAAAATTTGCCTAGATTCTACAAGGGCCCAGGTTCAAACCTTAGTGCCGAAAAGAAAAAGAAAATTAGTAAATAAAAAACAGGCTGAATAAATGGTTCAGTGATTAAGAGCACTTGCTCCTCTTCCAGAGAATCCAGATTTGATTCTCAGCACCCACATCATGGCTCACAACTATCACTAACTCCATTCTATAGGGGGATCCAGTGACCTCTCTGGTTTCTATGGATACGCATACACAGATATGCATGCAGCAAGATACTTAAGCCCATAAAATGAAAATAAATCTTTAAAAAAAAGTCATATTCTTCGGATTTGCTTAATAGCTAACAGTTCTTGGGAGAACCTTTCTTTCCCAAGAAGAATATTTGTTTTATGCCTTTGCAGAAAAAAGAGGATAAAATTCTATTCTGCTTGTCTAGTCTCAGAAGGTGGTAATAATGTGGAGATGGATGGATGGATGGATGGTGGATGGATGGAGGGAGGATGGATGGATGGATGGATGGATAGATGGATGGATGGATGGATGGGGAGGGGCTGAAGACTGCTAATAAGTGTTTATGCCTCTGAGGAAGTTTTCAGTTCAAAGAGAAACTAAGTATTAATAGTTTGCATTAGTCTGCACTAGCAATCAATCTATCTACCTTTCTTTCTTCCTTCCTCTAATCTTTTTTTGATCCCGAGGTAGTCTTGATTACAGAAGATCCCTCTAAGAGTTGGCTGCCATTTAGTGCAGAACAAGAGAGGATTCCTAACCAGCCTTAGGCTTCCGTAGCCTCGTTTTTATCAGCTCCTCGGGGCTCCCAGATGCAGTGTTGGATACTAGATCCATGGCCTGGATAGAGAAGAATGCAGTCAATTGTGCACCCTCACCCTATGAAAGGGGGCACAGTTGCCAGGATGCCACTGGCAACTTACTTCATGACTGTGAGAGGTATTTCAGAGATAGCATCTCTACATGTCACCTTACCCACTCCTAAATTTGGTCTTCCTTCATTCTTTCCAATCTAGCAATAAATAGCATTGACTTGGATGCTCATTTTAGAATCTTAAGAGTTCTTGACTGTTGTTTTCTCAGACCTTCATATCTAAATCATTAGCAGTTAGTATCTTCTTTACTTTTAAAATGTATGCAGATTTAAAAAGAAATTCAGATATAATTCCTTTGTATACCTTTTTTTTTTAATTCATTGAAGTAACTTCTAACTAGTTCCTCTGGCCCCTAGTCCATTTCTCGGCACAGTAACTACAGGGACCTTTTTAGAACATCAGTGCTGAGTCTAGTGGTACAAGCCTGTAGTCCCAGCTACTCAGGAGGTAGAGGCAGGAGTATTACAAATTCAAGACTTTCCTGGGCTACAGAGCAAATTTGAAGCTGACTGGATAACTTGGTGAGACCTGTCTCAGAGTGAAAGAACTTTCTTAGTATGTACAAGGTCCTGGGCTCAATCTTTGGTAACAACCACCCCCCCCTCATCCCCCAAAATAAAAAATAAACTCAGGAGATCATATTGATTTTTATTTCCAAACATTACGATAACTTTATTCTTGAAGTAAAAATCCAAAAATTTAATAATGATCTCTAGTACCCTCTCTGATCTGACAATACCTCCACCCCGCTAACCCTCTGGCCTCAACTCCCACTGCCTTCCTTGTCCCCACTGTTTGTGGTCACATTGCCTATTGGTTATCCTTGCTGTTTCTCTAGCAGGTCAAGCACTCATGCCTTGGGGTCTTTGCAATTACTCCTGTCCTAATCTAGAAATGCTTTGGACCAGATGGGTGTGTGGCTGTTACTTCCTTGTGGTTGTCACATTATGAGAACAGTCTTCCCTGTATAAAAATGTTACCTTTTTCCTTTGACTCCAATTTATTGTTTTCCATGGCAAGGAAAATCAGTTATATATCATGTAATGTGCCCTGAACTAGATTCCCCTATCTCGTATTTCCTCTCAATAAACCTATCTAAGCATTTATAAAAGAGGGGCCAGAGGCTCGAGGGAGGAATGAAGAATGATGCTAAACTCACATAGGTCATCTCCATGGCTAACCTAGAAGATGTGTATGAATGTGTTATATGTCAAAGAGAATCTTTAGGAGCTCCTGACCTTTTAGTAATCTGATAGGCATTTTCTCAATCCTCTAGTGGCTATTAGTAAGAAATGTAAATATGGTTTCATTAGTGGTTGAGATTAGTCATGTTTGGTACAACCTGTATGCACAGTCAACAGAAACTCATTGAGCACTTAACTGCCCACACAATGTAGGTGCTCCAAAGCATACAGAGCAAAGATTTAAGCTTGGGAGACCATTTGTGTTATATATAGATGTAAGTGACCACATACATTGATATAAGTAGCTCTTGCTGTTTTCTTGAGAGAGTAATATTCCTGTGAACACATTGCTTAATGAGTACTGATTTGGTGTGAACATTCCCAAGCAAGTCTTATGAAACTCTAGGTTTTTTTGAGTTGTGAACTGTAGATGAAAATACAAATTTTGGGGCTGGAGAGATGGCTCAGTGGTTAAGAGCACTGACTACTTTTCCAGAGGATCTGGGTCCAATTCCCAGCACTCACATGGCAGCTTACAACTGTCTGTAACTCCAGAATCCAACACCCTCACATAGACATATATGCCGGGAAAACACTAATGCACACAAAATGAAAATAAATTATTTGAAAAAACTGAAAACACAAAATTTTGTGGGCAGGAGAGATGACTCAGTGGTTAATAACGCTTGTTGTTTTTGCAGAGGAGCAGGGCCCAGATTCCATCCATAACTCCAGATTGTTAGTTCTGGGAAATCTGGTGCCCTTTGTGGGCACCAGACACACAAGTGGTGTACATACATACATGCAAGCAGAACACTCAGACACATAAAAATAAAATAAATCGCCGGGTGTTGGTGGCGCACGCCTTTAATCCCATCTCGGGAGGCAGAGGCAGGCAGATCTATGTGAGTTCGAGGCCAGCCTGGTCTCCAGAGCAAGTGCCAGAATAGGTTCTAAAGCTACACAGAGAAACCCTCTCTCGAAAAACCAAATAAATAAATAAATAAATAAATCAGAAAATGAAAGCTTTTTCAATCAAATAAGCAGAATGCATTACTGAAAGATTTGTATCTTTTATACTAAAGAATATATTGCAGGGATAGCCTTTGTAAACCTTTCAAGCCTGCTTCATCCTTGATACTCTGTAGATTTACTTTGTGTATGTGTGTGGATGACTCTGGTGTGTAAGTGACTTTGGAGGCCAGAAGGTGATCCCTGGGAGCTGACATGAGTACTGAGCCATCTCTCCAGTTCCACCCATGATCTTAATGAATTCATTGTGCTGTAGCAGAAATTGCATCGGTGTAGAAGACCCTGGTGACCCATTACAAGTGACAAGTCAGCCAGGACAAGAGAGAGGGGAGAGGGAGGGACCTATCTAGAACCAGCCACCAGGGAAAAACAAAAGGGATCTTACATTCACTCACTGAGCTACTGGTAGGCACCTAAATGCAGACATTATGTAGCTAAACACTGCAAACCAAAGCAAAGTAACTGGTATAGAACTGAAAAATTAAAGCCCTGTTTCAAGATTTCAAAACCCATGTACTGAGCCAGGCATGGTAGCTTTGGAAATAGGGGGAAGGAGGTATATGCTAAGTTCAGGTTCAGCCTAGGCAACATGAGATCCTGTTGCAAAACATAAAAAACAACACTATGTTCTGCTATATGTGGTGGTACATGCCTATAAATCAAAGTACTCAGAAGACTTAGAAGATTGAAATCTTCTTAGAAGAAGATTGAAAGATCAAGGCCAGCCTGGACTATGGAGTGATACTTTGTTTCAGAAACAAAATAGATCAACAGAAACAAGTTCAAAACAAAACAAAAACCCAGACATCTCTAATGTATACTAGGGTTTACCTCAAAATTATCTGGGTGACTGAAAGTAGGTAGGAATATAAATGGGATGGGAAAACTGAATGTTGATCCTAGTTGAATCTGAATATGTTGAACCCATTATAGCATTCTACTTTTTTATGTATATATACTTTTATTATCAACTTTAAAAAGAATAACTTTCTCTCTTTAGTTTTGTTTATTCATATTTTTACTTTCTGGTGGGGGTAGGAATCATACATAGGGTCTTTATTTTATTTATTTTTTTTATTTTTTCAAGACAGGGAGGGTCTCACTGTGTAGCTTTGGCTGTCCTTTAATTCACCCTGTATACCAGACTGGTCTTGACCTCACAGAGATCTGCCTGATTAAAGGTATGCACCAATACCACCCAGGCACACCTAGCGTCTTAAACATAGTAGGTGAGTGCTTGAGCACTAGCAGTATACACACACACACACACACACACACACACACACACACGCACGCACGCACGCACGCACGCACGCACGCACGCACACAATATGCTTGTGGAGGTCAGAGGTCAGTTCTCTCCTTCCACCACATAGGTCTTGGGAATTAAACTCAAGTTTAATTAAACTTGGGAATTAAACTCAGCTTGAGTGGCAAGTACCTTTTACCTGCCGTCAATAGCCATCTTGAATGCAAATAAACATAACTGTGTCCCCTTTGCCACATTATATTGCTAAGTTACAGAGACAGTAATGAAGCCATAATGTTAATAGTCACTGATTGTGTCTGGAGCATCTTCTCATGGCAAATCCAGCACCTTTATAAGTAGATACCTGGTGGAAAGTGGTGAGAAGGACAATAGTAGAAAAAAATACAGAGTGCATGTTTTAATTTGAATATTTAAAGCTTACTAGGAAATCAGTGCAGCCTGCTAGCAAGGCTGAGACAGTAGGATGAGTTGAGCCCAGGAGTTCAAGGCCAACTTTGAGAACTTAGTGAAACTGCTCCCCAACTTCAAAATTCCAAAACAAGTAAACAATGTTTAAATTATCTCCTGTAAATAAAATGCATGTGATTGTATAGTTTATATCACATGTCATAAACTTTTGTTTAGTCCCTTGGTCATTTATTCTTAAGAAGTTAATTTTATCAATTATGTCATACCAGAAACCTTACACATATTTTATATGTATCTTCATTAATTTACAAGGATAAGTTTTCTGAGTGGAATTACATGACCATAGATATTGTAGCAAATTTTAGGCTTTCCTGTATAATACCAGTTATAGACTATGAGAGTATCTGCTTTCTAACCTCCTTAGCAAGCCTTAATAACTTTTTGTAACTTTTCCTAAGATGGTCAGAAATGTCATCTGCCTCCCATGTGCTGAGACTACAGACATGCCACCATCCATACTCAGCATTTTTTGTTAGTCTTGTATAGCTTTTTTGTTTTTATATTGAGTGAAATGAGTATTTGGGGAACTGTTGAAAGGGAGAGGTGCAGCATTTTCTATATATAGGCAGTAAGAAATATCCCCACTGTAGATGTGGCTCAGTTGGAGAGTGCTTACCTGGCATGTATAAAGAAAGTCCTAGGTTTGATTCCCCAGTACAGAATAAAACTGGGCATGGTAGTCTAAACCTGAAATCCCAGGTGGAGGCAGGAGGATTAGAAGTTCAATGTCATCCTCAACTATAGTTTAAGGACAGCCCTGAGACACATGAACCCCTGTCTCCAAGAAAGAAAGGAGGAAGGAAGGAACGAAGAAAAAGAAATGTTCCAAGCTGGAGAGATGGCTTAGCAGTCAAAAAGACCACTGGTTGCTCTTCCAGAGAACCTGAGTTCAATTCCCATTACCTGCATGACAGCCATCTTTAACTACAACATTCTTTTTAGTCTCCTTGGGCAGAGCATGCATTTGGTGGACAGACATGCATGCAGGCAAAACACCCATACACATACACACATACACACAAAGCCAGGTATGGTGGTTCGTGCTTTTAATCCTAGCATTCAGGTTACAGAGGTATGTAGATGTCTCTGAGTTTGAGGCCAGCTTGGTCTACATAATGAGCTTCAGGATAGCCTGGACTACATAAGGAGATCTCGTCTCCAAAAAAAAAAAAAAAAAAAAAGAAAGAAAGAAAGAAAAGAAAAAGAAGAGGGGGTTGGGGATCCTTTGTCATATAACACTGGTTAAGATCTTCCGTTTTTTACCTTTTGAGATGGTTTCTCTTACACTGCTTTATCAGTCCATAGATACCTACAGAAAAATAACTTCAGCCAAATTCTTAGGAACAAATTATGATCTATATGTTTCCTTCTCTATTTTGCCTATTCGATCCAGAGTCTTTGTTCTTAGTGTAAGCTTATACAGTATTTTGAAAAGTTTCTGATTTATAGCAAACATTATAAGCCCAGATTCATTTTTATTTTTTTGGCTTTTCTCACTCTAGATGAGGAACTTTTCATCATCCATTTCACAAATGGCTTTCTGGCACTGACCTTTTCTTTTTTTATGTTTTATTTATTTTGTATGGGAGGAACACGTGCCACAGTGTAGATGTGGAAGTTAGAGGACAACTACTAGAAATTAGTTCTCTCCTATGACTATGTGGGTCTTGAGAATCGAACTCAAGTCATCTGACTTGACAGAAGGTACCTTTACCCCTGAGCTGTCTTGTTGGCCATAACCATTTTGTTGCATATGTTTCTCCATGAGCCTTTTTGCTGCTCTTACCTGTGTGTGTGTGTGTGTGTGTGTGTGTGTGTGTGCTTTCCTACCTCTTTTGACTCCTTTGTAAACTTGTGAATTTTTAAAAATAAATTATTTAGCTTTATTTTAGCATTGGTGTGAAGGTGTCAGATCCCCTGGAACTGTAGCTATAGACAGTTGTGAGCTGCCATGTGGGTGCTGGGAATTGAACCTGGATGCTCTGAAAGAGCAGGCAGTGCTCTTAACCGCTGAGCCATCTCTCTAGCCCCCAAACTTGTGAATTATTACTACCTTTATTTACTCCAATACTTTTAGATTGTATCAGTTATTGCTTAATATATAAATCTAATTCCTCAGGTGCAAGTCTTAGTTTTTTTAGCTTTATTTATTATTCCATGTGCATAAATGTTTTACCTGCATGTATGTGTCTGTGCCTGGTGCCCTGAAGGTCAGAAGAGGATATCAGATACCTTGGAACTAGCATTACCTTGTGAGTGCTAGGAACCAAACCTAGGTCCTTTGTGAGAGCAACAAAAGCTTTTAACCTCTGAGCCATCTCTCTAGCCCAGGGGACTGTGTCTTTGGTATGTCAAGTATTCTTTTGGGTTCTGGGCTAGTAATTCTCACACTTTGGCATTCATTAAAACTGTATTGACAACTTGTTAAAACAGTTTCTGAGCCTCACATGAGTGTACCTCACTGAGGAGAGGAGAGACTGAAAATGTATTTCTAATACATTCTTAGTCTATGCTAATGTTATAGGTTCCACATATTGAGACAGCTTTAGGGACTTGATAGCTGCTAAAATTATAGCTACCAAGCAAAGATTTTTTAGACCAGGAATAAAGGTTCCAGGGATAGTAAGAAAACTTACAAGAAGATTATATAGTAGTAGTTATCAATTCAGGCTTTAACTTTTGAATACAGAAAATTCTACCTGAGAGCTCACACACCATACTTTTTTTTTTGGGGGGGGGGCAGGTAACTTTCTGAGCTCTAGAAAAAGAAATTACCCTCAGATTGCTATGAACATATTTCTCCTGAATATATATGAAGAGTCACATCACAGGTCTGGGTAGTCTCTTTTCCTAAAAGGACTCTGGGCCATACAGGTAACACTTAGTGATTCTCGTGGATTTAGGCTTTATATTATTTCATTTAAATTTCCCAGAAGCCTTGGAATAATGTTAAGCCTTCAAACCATGCCCAGGATGACATGGCTAGGCATGGTAGATTCAAAACCTGGCAGTCTGAGTGTAAAACATGTGCTCAGAAGTGAGTGGTTACACAAACAGTAACTTGGTACTTCCAGTCCTTGAGACTTTGACAGCTTTATTGCCTCTGGAAGCTTGGTTTATCACCAGGAACTTGGGAGCCATTAATTGGTTTGAGGGAGATAATTTGATCTTCCAGAATTTTTCTTTGTTTGTTTGTTTTTATTTTTATTTTTATTTTTTTGAGACAGGGTTTCCCTGTGTAGCTTTGTCTCTGCCTCCTAAATGCTGGGATTAAAGGCATGCTCCACAAACGCCTAACTTGTTTTGTTCTTAAGAATAATTCTGGAAGCCAGCAGTGGTAGCGTGCATGCCTTTAATCCCAGCACTTGGGAGACAGAGTTCAAGATCAGCCTGGTCTACAGAGCAAGTTCCAAGACAGCCAAGGCTACACAGAGTAACGCTGCCTCAACCCAACAACCCCCTCCCCCCCAAATAGTTGATCCAGTTTTGTTTTATAAAAGGTGAAACATGGAGCCTGGCAGTGGTGGCGAGGCAGAGGCAGGCGAATCTCTGTGAATTCGAGACCAGCCTGGTCTACAGAGCAAGTTCCAGGATAGGCTCCAAATCAACACAGAGAAACCCTGTCTCAAAACAACAACAACAACAAAAACCAAACAAACAAACAAACAAAATAACAATACAAAGATTTGAATAGAAGAACTTGAATTGGGTTTCCCTCTGGCTTTCTCTATGGGTCGAGTGTCTTAAAATCTTAAAAATTTCTGAGTATCTAAAATATGAATCTTTAGAGAATAAACTTGATCTTTTTTTTTTTTTTTTTTTTTAAGCAAACCATAGAGAATTCAACAAGAAGTGTTCTTAGGTATGATCTATATCATTTTAGAGGTGTGTTCCAAGGACAAAATCTAAAAATACTGGTAGTGTAACATCTAACAGACAGAAAACCTGTATCCTGGAGTCTTCATTTCTGCAGGTAATACAGCCTGTGAATAACAAGTAGTTACACTTGCAGTTGGCTGATGTGGATAACTGATAGATAAAACCTGTGAAACCTCCCTACATTCATGCATATAAACAAACAATCCTTGCCTCTAGTCTTAATAAATATGGGCCACAATTAAAAATAAACTTGAGGCTAAGAAAGTGACTCAGTCATTGTTTGCTGTACAAGCATGAGGACCCGAGTTTGGATCTCCAGGGTCACGTAGAAAGCTGAACATGGCAGTGTGCGTGCTGGTAATCCCGTGCTGGGAGTGGGGCGGAGACAGAAGGATCCCTGAGGCTTGTTGGCCAGCAAGTCTAGCCAATCAAAGAAGCTCTGAGTTCAGCAAGCACTCTGTCTCAAAAAGATAAGGTGGAGAACAATTGGGGAAGACAACCTTTGGCCTCCACACACACACAAACAGATGAACATTTACAAATTGATGAAATTGGTAGTCAATCATGGTGCTGAAACCTGTAATCTTAGTATTTAGAAGGCAGAAGCTGGAGGATTAGGCAAATTCCAGACCTGTCTGAGCTGTAAATCTCCCTTCCTTGCTTCCTCCCTTCCTCTCTACCTGTCCTTCCTTCCCACCATAACCCACACACTAAAACCTCTCAAGCTGAATGTGGTGACAAACACCTATAATTTTAGCACTTGGGAGGAGGATGAGTTAAGTCCTATTCATGGATAAAGACACTTGCTGTCCAACCTGAGTTAGATCCTAGGGACCTGACTAGCAGGAGAGAACTGACTCTAGCAAGTTGTCCTCTGACTTCCACATTGTTTTATGGCATGTGTATACCACCCTCTGCCCCCAAACAAACAAATGTAATTTAAGAAACCAACAGACTAATGTGGTGGTTCACACTTTTGATTACAGTACTGGCAGGTGAATCTGAGTTCAAGGCTAGCCTGGTCTACATAGCAAGTTCTAGGCCTGCTGGGGTTACATAGAGAATCCTTGTCTGAAAAACAAAACAACAATGGAATTGGTAAGAGAAGGATATATTAAATATTTCTTAATTTTAGAGATATACAGTTACATTTGAAAGCATACTTTTTGGTTGACTTTGGTGTATGATTTACATGTGAATGCACTGATGAGCTACGCATGTGGAAGGACAATGTAGATAAAGAAAATATTTCATTTCCACACACATAAGTGGTGGTTCTAGAGACAACTTTGTAAGTGCTGGGATTATAGGTAACCATCACCAGGTCTGGATTCCATAGCCTTTGCTTAAAAGTAGATCTATTTCTTTTTTTCTTTCCTTCATTGACTTAAAAGTTTCTGCTTTATGGGGCTGGAGAGATGATTCCATGGTTAAGAACATTTGCTGCTCTTGCAGAGGACCTGGGTTCAGATCTCAGTACACATCAAGGGGCTCACAGCTACCTGTAACTCCATCCAAGGTATCTGACAATCTCTTCTGGTCCCTGTGGTCAATTGCACAAATACAGATGAGGAGGTATACACACACATAAATGAACACTATTTTTTATGGCTTTTTCTATTGGAAATATAATTGACTGAATTTTTTTTTCATCCTTTCTGCACACTTTTAGGATGTGATTGTATTGTCATCTAATTTCCACTGGTTTTTCATAAGGAGTTAGCACTCATTTTTTAAAAAAATAATTTATTTTTATGTGCATTGGTGTTTTGCCTGCATGTATATCTGTGTGAGGGTGATCCTGTAGTTACAGACAGTTGTGAGCTGCCATATGGGTGCTGGGAATTGAATCCCATTCCTCTGGAAGAGCAATTAACCACTGAGCCATCTCTCCAGCCCCAGCCGTCATTCTTATGACCCTCCTTCTAGGATTATTTCAGTTCCTTTGGGTTTTTTTCTTTTTCCTTTGTTTCCATGTATGAATGTGTATGTTCGTGTGTGTGCATCTGTGAGTTGAAGCCAGAGGACAACCTCAGGTGTTCTCACTTTTTACCTCCTTTAACACAAGGTCTCTTGTTAGCCTGGAGCTCACTAGTTAGGCCAGACTAGCTGGCCAGCAAGCTAATTTCCATGCCTTACCAGGGATGGAATTACAAATACATGCCACATTTTTGCATTAGTTCTGGGTGTGGAACTCAGGTCTTCATGTTTGCAAAGCAAGCATTCTACTGGTTAAATTATCAGTTCAAAAGCTTTCTCTGAGGTTTCCTTTTAGAAGTTTGAGATATATGTTAGAAGCATTTATTGGTGAGGCTCCTGTTTATTTCAATTTTTTTCTCTTCAAATTCATTGACTTTTTCCTCTCCCTCCCTTTTTTCCTTTCTCTCTTTCTCCCCTCCTCCCCCCACTTTCTTTCTCTTCAATGTTTTTATTTGCTGTTTTTTTTATTTTCTATTTTTTTTTTTATTTTAAAACAGTCATAAACCAATCCCAGTTCCTTCTCCCTCTTGTCCTTCTGCTCCCCTGACCTCCTCCCTACCCCACCCCCTATCCACTTAGTTTCTCACTATGTAGCACTGGCTAGCCTGGAACTTGATGGGGGGGTTTGTTTGGGGGGGTTGTTGTTGTTTTTGTGTTTTATTTTGGGGGGGGTGGTTTATTGAGACAGTATTTCTCTGTATTGCTTTGAAGGCTGTCCCAGAACTCACAGAGATCAGCATTGCCTCTGCCTCCTGAGTGCTCGGATTAAGGCATGAGCCACCACCGCCCTTTGACTTGAGGTTTCTATATAAACCAATTTGTCTGCTTCCTATCTGACCTCTTGGAGTTTTAGTCATGTTTCTTTCTGAATACACCTATTATTTTTGCTGTCTGTTTAATTTGGTTTCTCTTAAAAAGAAAATGTGATTAATTCCCATGATATACCCAGGATTCCATTTTTAATTGTTGCATATATTCCAGGATAGTCATAGAACAAAGGCTTTTATTGTTTGATATTTTGGGGGGAAGGGAGAGAGAGAGAGAGAGAGAGAGAGAGAGAGAGAGAGAGAGAGAGAGAGAGTTACCATTATCATTAGTGACCAAAAACATTAATCTTTAGCTATCAAAAACAAAATTCAAATGTTTTTAACTACCAGTTAACTCAGAAATCATATATGAAATCATGTACAAGCCTTATTTGTAGTAATACATATCTAGCAATACTTTTTTTCATATGCATTTCCACAACTAAAGATAAAAATAAAAAACAGTTCTTAATTCTAGAGTATAAAGGAAAACGTGGTTTACATATGTGCACAAAAAGCTTTGGAAGGTTGGAATTGCACAATAAATGTAGGTTGAGCAATTGCTTAACAAGGCATGGAGGGGGGTCCTTTAAAACTTTTTTGTTACACTTGTTTATTTGGTGGAGGAAGGGGCACTCGCCACAGCATGATGTTATGGTCAGAGAACAACTTGCAAGAGTCTTTACCTCTTTCCACCATGTGACTTCTAGAGATCAGACTCAGGTCGGCAGGGTTGGTGGTGATCAGATTTACCCTCAGAGCCATCTCCCTGGCCAGGAATGTCTTTTGCTCTTGTGAAATTAGGGAACTCTAATGCTGCTAGAATAGGGGATTTCCTTTTGATTTCTTATATGCCATTTACTTTTCTACTTTTTCACTGTTTATATCTTTTCATTATTTTCTTGAAGTCTTCTCCTTTGTTTTCCCTCCTAGTCTTTTCTTGATTAATGAAACATCCATGTGCCCATAGTTTGACTTGAAATGAGGAGAGCCAGTCCCCTCGTGGAATCGGAGCTTGTGGTGAAACTGCTGCTTACAAGTGCATACTCAGTTTCTGAGTGTTTGAAATATGAGTTACTAATCAGCTTGCATTCCCTGATGTTGTAGTGAAAAGTTTCTACACCTCCAATGCAGCAATCCAAATCAAACCGAATTAAAAAAAGGCCGCGTTTAATGGATACAACACTCCCGGATGGCTTTCCAGCCCCAGAGAGGAGATGGCAAAGAGAGACCGGAAAACCACCAATCTGTTTTTTGGAGGACAGTTTAAATACCCTATAGGAATGGACTTGAGCATCTCTGGGGGAGGGGGTCATCATTTGGCGGGCTTTGTGAGATGCAGCAGGGTTTGGAGAGAAATAGGGGAGGGGGCTTAGGTGGAACTTCCTCCATAACACTTAGTACTAGAATTTTGCAGATTTTATAATGAGTGTTTTAAGGGGTTTTGCCTGTTTTGCTTTTAATATTGGTCAACGCCTCCTGATGAAGATCAGCTGCAGAATTTACTGGAAAGTAAAGCCAAACTTTAAACTTGAAGATTGGGTGCCAACCATTGAGATCCAGACAAGACTTTGTTTCAGCATAAGGCAATGTTCTTGTTTCTCCCGTGCTATAGGCTGCTCAGTCATACTTTATGCTTCCTAGGCCTGCTTGTGATTCTCTCCACTTATCTGTACTGGGGAGACTGGAATCTGTTCCTCCTCATCTCTGCTCTGTTCCCAGGAACAGGAGAGGTAGTTGGGGTAAGCTGCCAAAATAGCAGAAGTTAAGTATGTGGATTTCATAGCTGCATGTATGAGTGTTTGTGGGACAGAGAACTTCTAATGGAAAACATTTGTGTGGCATGGAAAACAGAGCAAGGCTTGGTTAGAGTCTGTCTGCTCTGTCTGTCAGTCTGTTCCCTACCAGCACTAGCACTGTTCTCCTGGGAGGCTCAGGCACACTGTGGTTTCTTATGCTCTTGCCAGAGTTTTTGTCATGGTGTGCCCGTTAGTATTTTGGAATGAGTCTACAAGGGTAGTGACTAATGGCTTTGAAGGTACTCAAGCATACATATGGGCATTGGGACCCTTTGTGGGTCTAGCCCAAAGAGGGGAAGGGTGTTCAACACATAAAGTGAGAAAAGCATGCTTAGACTATAGATACTTTTTGAATCCTGCTTTTACTGCTAGCAAAGCACAAATCAGAAGAAAGCAAGCTTGCTGTTCAGGCTTGTCATTTCATTTGTAAATGCTTGTGAGGGATACACCTGGGTGCCCAAGCTTGCATCTGACAGGCTGATATCTGTCAGGTTGTTTGGCAGGATCCCCTTTGGGAAATGCAGAGGAGAAAGTGCTAAGTTCCCTGAGGATAGTGTCACTCCAAGATATGAAAAGACATGTAACTTGAGCTTTCCCAACTTGATCCCCACTACCACCTACCCCTCTCCCCCCGGTTCTTCTGAAATTCACATTTGTTCATCATTGGTGGGGGCTGGGGTGGGAACCTATGACAAATAAAAAAGCAGCAACTTAGCTCACAGTTTTCTGGGTCCCCAAGAAGGTACTTTACCAATGTGGTTTTCACATTTTCAGGTTTTTGGCTGGCAAATAAGATTGAGCAGAAGTGTTCCTTCCCCTGATAACAATACATTCAGATGCAGGATCAGGAGCATATGGATTAAAACCAGACGGTGGATGATTAATACTTTTGCTTATGGAGGTAGACATGGCAGTTCCTCCATTTAAATGAAAAGGCTCTTTCTCTGCATTTGTATGTGAGCAAGTGCTTGTGCACTTAGAGGTATGTGCTGAGGTTCTTCTACCCTAGTTACAGTTTCCAAGTATTCCTTCCTCTCTCGAAGCACCCAGGAAGTACTAGAAGGGTTATGCTGTGAGACAGAGGTGTGGAGATCAGCTACTACTTAGAATATGTTCTTCATCTCAAATCATGGCTTTCTTAGCTCTCAGTACTGACTGCTCTAAATGCACATCTTTATCCATAAACTTACTTTGTTCCCATGATTGTATGATCTCACTGTAAATAGTATATTTTTCTTTCAAACCATTGAATTAGGGGTGCTTATCCCCGTCGTTTCACGAGATAATATTATTAAACTTTAATACTAGTTATGTACATAACCAGGTGTGGTGGTGTCCACCTGTAATCCTACCACTTGGGATGTGGAGGCAGGAGGATCAGTTCAAGACCAATTTCTGCTACATAGTGAATGTAAGACTAGCCTGAATTATGTGAAACCTCGTTGAAGGAAAAAAAAAAAAACATTAATGCACTTCTTTATGTTTTAAATTTCATTACCTAAAAACATGGTATTTCTTCAAGTATATTTTAAATTATTGCTTACCAGGTGTTTGTTTATTAAACATGTATTTGAAGCCAGGTGATGGTGGTGCACAACTTTATTCCTAGCACTCAGGAGGCAGAGGTAGGTGGATGGATCTCTGTGAGGTCATGGCCAGCCTGGTCTACAGAGTGAGTTCTTAGACAGCCAGAGCTACATAGAGAGAAACTCTGTCTCGGAAAACAAACTAAAAACAAATATATTCAAGTCCAAGGCCTCTCACCTGCCAGGTGATTTCAGCTTGCCTCATAGCTGTTTGCAGGAACCCAAACTGCCGCCCAAAAGAAACAGGAAATGAAGCTGGGCGGTGGGAGGCAGAGGCAGGTGGATCTCTGTCAGTTGGAGGCCAGCCTGGTCTCCAGATCTTCAGGACAGCCGGGAGGACTGTTTCACGGAGAAACCATGTCTCAGGGGGGGAAAAAGAGGAAATGAACAAGAAGGAGAACCACCACACTGGAACTTAGTATCTTTTTATCTGTATAATGAAGGTTGTTTTCTCTCTGTAAGAAAGAAAATTTAGGAACATAAAGTTCCTTATATTTTAATAGAAAGTGGGTCTGTTTTACTATTGTCTCTATTTCAAGGTGCAGCCCTGTCACACTAGTTATGTGTATCTCTCTCCAAGTGTTTTCCATCCTCAGAATGAAAACATGTCCTCTAGTCTATCCCTTTCCCCAGGGATCAAGATTCACAGTTGTTGTGGGGTTTTGTTTTGTTCCCTCTTCCAATTCATTTTTTTAAATTTTGTATGTTAATACCACCCCAAGTGTGTGTGTGTGTGTGTGTGTTAATGCATGCCCTCATGAGCAAATGCACATGTACCGTATTATGAATGTAAACATCAAAAAACAACTTCAGGAGTCAGTTCTTTCCTTTCACCTTGAGGTCTGAGGATCAAACTCTAAGGTCCTCAAGCTTGCATATCAGGTGCTTTCATCTGCTGAGCCATTTTGCCATCCCTGACTTATAGTTTGACAAACACCCATAGTTGTGTAACTATCACAACCTAAATATAAAGTGTTTTACCTCACCCACAAAATTCCTTCACACACACAACTCTGTTCCTTACGTCCAGTCCCTAGGCAGCTTTTCATCTGTTTTTTGTCTCTATTACTCTGCCTTTTCTAGAATGTCATTAAAATCATAACAGTATACACTTCTGAGTCTGGATTCTTTCATATTATATAACGCATTTAAGATTCATTCATGTTGCTACCTTTATCAGTAATTCTTTCTCCAAACTTTGTATAGATATACTACAATCTGTTTATCCATTCACCAATTAGTGAACATTTGGGCTGTTTGCAGTTTTTGGTGATCATGGATAGAACAACGTAAGTATTTATGAGTAGGTTTTTGTGTGGATTTAAGTTTTTATTTCTCTTGAAATAATGGAATGGATAGTTAGTGTAACTGTTAAATTCCTTTCCAGAGTGACTGTACCATTCTATATCCTCTTACCAGTGTAGTTCTGCATCCTTATCAGGACTTGGCATTATTATTTGGAGGATTGTTGCTTTTTGTTTTGTTTTGTTTTTCTTCAAATCACTGTGATAGGTATCTCATACATGGTTTTAATTTGCATTTCTCTCCTGGCTAAGGATGTTGAGCATTGTTTCATGTGTTTATTTGCTGTTTGTATGTCTCCTTTACTGAAGTATCTGGTTACATCTTTTTCAAATTATAAAAATAGATTGATGGTGATTTGTCTTAGTGACACACACCTGTCATCTCAGTACTTGGGAGGTAGAAGCAGGAAGATCAGGAGTTTCAAGGCCATTGGTTTGTTTACTAAGTCTATTTTGAGCCATGGTCTCATGTAGCTGAGGCTGGCCAAGAACTTACATTGTAGCCAAGGATGACCTTGAAACACTGTTCCTTTTGCCTCTACTTCCCAAATACTAAAATTACAGGCATGTACCCCTATGCCTGGTATATGCAGTACTGGGGAATCACATCCAGAGATTCCCGAATGCCAGACAAGTGTTTTACCAACTAGCTACAAACCCAGCCCTCTTACTGAGTCTTAAAATGTCTATATATTTTGGATAAAGGTATTTTGTTAGGTAAACATGTATTGTAAATATTTTCTCTCATACTATAGCATGTCCTTCAGAGACTGGACTGACTAAATGCTGAGACCTCAAGGCTCCAGGCTCTCGGTAGAGGAAAAAGTAAGGAGATTGATTGAGACCTAAGTCAGCAGAAATGTGCAAGGTGCACCCCTTTGTAGGTGTTTGTTTAAAATGTATAATGGGAAAGGGAGAGTGGAGATCTAATTCTACACTACAGATAGATGTCTGAAGCTTTCTTCAACCATTCCCTTTTTCCTGTCCCTACTTCTGTTGTTGGTTCTGGGCTTTACCTTGAACTTGTCTTGAGCACCATCAGTTTCAGACCCACTGAGGCCTTGGCAGTTCTAGAAAACAGAATGAGCAGGCTTCTTGTGTATGTCCCAAAATGAAGTAGTTTATAATTGTAATTACTCTTAAGTCCTAAAGTGATACCTGCTTGAAGAGCTGGACTCTGAAATAAGCATCAGCTGAGTTTATTCAGGCTCTGCCACATGGGCTTTTGCATGAGCACAAATGGCAACAGTAAATAGCCACCTTAGGCAATTAAATTCATTTCTCAGAATATACACTAAATGTGGATGGGATATTTACTATGGGTCGTTTCATGTTCCTTGGAGCAGCCTACTTAGGTAAGGCATGGAAAACATGGTCTGCCCATTGGGCATAAGTAAAGAGAAGGCACTATGTGGAATTTTGTTACTTTCGTGTTGGTCCATGCTGGTCTCAAACTCGTGATCCTCTTGCCTTAGTTTCATAAGGATTACAGGTGTGTGCCATCACTCCAGGTGACTCCTGTCACTATTTTTTTTCTTTTTGGTTTTTCGAGACAGGGTCTCTCTGTGTATCTTTGGAGCCTATCCTGGCACTCACTTGGGAGACCAGGCTGGCCTCAAAATCACAGAGATCCGCCTGCCTCTGCCTCCCAAGTGCTGGGATTAAAGGCATGCACCACCAACGCCTGGCGAATCCTGTAACTTTTTAATTGCTGGTCCCTGTTGAGGAATTTTTCTCAAACAGCATTTGCCTCTGACTAGACATTAGCAGAATTCCTTTTCCTTTCTCTGTATAATGTGGGTCATGGACTCTGCCTGCTGTGGTCCGAAAAGCCTTAAGTACTGGAGGACTGTCCTTTTCTCCACGATAATGTTGTCTGCTCAAGGTTCTGTGGCCTCTGACTCCAGTAGAAATGATATATACAGAGAAGAATTTCTGACCCTTCACTAATTTGAATTATTTAGAATGTCTTTTAGTAAACAAAGCATCAGCTTTTAGGCAGCTCTGAGCTTTCTTTATCTTGTTTTGAAGGTACCGTTTTTCTCTTTTTACTAAGGACAAATAAATTCAATTGGAAAAAAAAAACTACCATGTAAAGTAATCACCTTAGTTTTAAAAAACAGAGGGAGGGTTAGAAACAAGTTCTGCAGTAAATCTGCAAGTGTGGAATCTGAGGGAAATGATCCCATCTGGAAAACCCTACTGGGGTTGCCTTGGCTGGTTTGTGGAGCAATGCAGATTGAGGAATGAAAAAAACAAAACAAAACAAAAAAAAAACTTGTAGTCTTGAAAGATGACAGGCTCATTAATTGATGTCCATTTCAGCTGGTGCTGTGCCAGCTTATGTTGGCTCCAGTCCAGCGTTCCTGTAATTTGGGAGCCAGGTGTGAAGCATTTTTGTTCCATCTTGTTCCCCAGCATCTACAGAAGCCTTACACATCTCACTCGAGGGAGCAGCCCTCTCTCTGTAGAAACACATGTACAGGTAGAGGTGGAAGGCAAATGTCACAGATGGGTTATGGATATTAAAAGAAATCTTTCACACTCGAATGAGATCTGGGCTTGAGAGTCAAGGGAAACGGTATTAAAATGGCTTCAGGATAATTAGCTTTATTATTATCCTAATTAGATCAATCATTTAAAAACATTTTGAAGGTGTGGGTGTGTATGTGAGGGAGCACTTGTGCCACATGTGGAGGGTGCCTACAGGTGACAGAAGAGGACATCAGATCCTCTGGAGCTGGAGTCAGGTGCAGTTTTGAGCCTCCTGATATGTAAACTAGAAATGGAACTCGGGTGTTCTGCAAAAGCAGTACACATTCTTAACCTCTCAGCCATCTCTCCAGCCCGCCCCCCCCACCCCCACTTTTTTGTTGTTGTTTTGATTTTTTTAAAAATATGTCTTACTAGACATATAGGAAAACATCTTTCATGATTTGTCTTTGCCTGATTCAGAGAATAGCATGTCAAGTACAATATAAAGAATGGTTCAGCCGGGCGTTGGTGGCGCACACCTTTAATCCCAGCACTCGGGAGACAGAGGCAGTCGGATCAAGGCCAGCCTGGTCTCTAGAGTGAGTGCCAGGATAGGCTCCAAAGCTACACAGAGAAACCCTGTCTCAAAAAACCAACAAAAACAAAAACAAAAACAAAAAACAAAACAAAACAAAAAAAAAAAGAATGGTTCAAGCCGTGCAGTGGTGGCTCATTCCTTTAATCCCAGCACTCGGGAGGCAGAGGCAGGTGGATCTCTGTGAGTTCCAGTACAGCATGGTCTATAAAGTAAGTTCCAGGACAACCAAGGCTACATAAACAGAGAAACCCTGTCTCGTAAAACAAGTAAAGAATGATTCAAGATAGTCATCAGAATTGTAGCTGATTACTTCCACTGTGGCATTTAAAGACTACAGTAACATAAGCAGTTAAAAGATTAACTGCCAGCCCTCAGTGGAGTTTTTGTTTGTTTGGGGAGTAGTGGAGTTTCTCTCTCTCTCTCTCTCTCTCTCTCTCTCTCTCTCTCTCTCTCTCTCTCTCTCTCTCATGTGCATGTGCGCGTGCTTGCACTCATGCATGCATGCAGAGGCCAGAAGTCAACTAGTGTGCTGTACACCTTATTTTTTGAGACAAGATGTCTCACTGGTACCTAGAGCTATACTGTCTGGCCAACAAGCTCCAGGGATCCACCTTTCTACCTCCCCAGTGTGGCAAGCTTTGTACAAATTGAACCATCTCCCTATCCTCATAAATATATAAATATTTAGAGATATGAGCAAGCACAGTAGAAATCATTAAGCAATATCCATCCAACACTCTGATGTTAGACCCTTGGTACAATAGTAGGCCAAAGAAGACATTGCTCCCAAGATCCAATCTATATATTTTCTAGCCTTCAAATTAAACTAAACATTAAAGAACAGGGAGTTTATGTCAGGTGAGGTGGCATATACCTTTAGTCCCAGAATTCAGGAGGCAGAAGCAGGTATATCTTTGTGAGGTCAAGGCTGATTTGGTCTATATGAGTGTCACAATGAGACCCTTTCCCAAAAAAACAGAATAAGAGGAGGAGGAGGAGGAGGAGGAGGAAGAGGAGGAGGAGGAGGAGGAGGAGAAAAAGAAAAAGAAGCAGACAGTGCCATTGGAGACAAAGCATGACTAGGTGTCTTTTTGAGAACATTAAAACCCAGTGGACATAGTGCTGAATGTTGGCCTTTGATGGTTTACCACTGACTTAAATTTTTTTCTTTTTCTTTTTCTTTTTTTTTTTTTGCAGATTTTTTTATTTGAATTAGAAACAAGATAGTTTTACATGACAATCCCAGTTCCCTCTCCCTCCCATCCTCCCCTACCCCCCCCCAACTAAAACCCTACCTATCACATATCCTTTCTGCTCCCCCTGGATGGTGAGGCCTTCCATTGGGTGTCATCAGAGTCTATGGTATCGTTAGGGACAGGGCCTAGGCCCACCCCCGTGTGTCTTGGCTCAGGGAGTATTCCTCTATGTGGAATGGGCTCAGCCCCAAAGTCCACACCTATGCTAGGGATAAGTACTGAACTACTACAAGAGGTCCTGTAGATTTCCGAGGTTTCCTCACTGAAACCCATGTTCCTGGGGTTTGGATCAGTCCCATGCTGGTATCCCAGCTATCAGTCTGGGGAACAAGAGTTCCCCTGACTTAAATTTTTATATAAGGCCATTTTTAGTCTTCCAGAAGTAAGAGCTCTATTTCCTGTAGGATTCCTATAGCCTGACAACAGAAGGAGCACTTTCTGGTTCCTCCCTTTAATTCTGGGTCTTACATAGACGGAGCTGACTTTTGACACTTGATTCAGACCACAGAATACAGGAGCACCTACAAGCCTGCCTAGGTTGTTTCTTCAAATGTCCCAGGCCACAGGAAGCACTTGTTCATTTGATAGCCTGTTTTTTTATCAGTATCAAAGCTGTGAAGTGCCTGTACCATACAGTTCAAGAGGCTAAAGACAATACGGAGAAAGTTTTCCTCTAAATTATTCTAATTCTTTTTTTCACTTTTTGAGACAGGGTCTCACCGTGTGACCTTGGCTGGCTTAGAACTTGCTATGTAGATCAGGCTGGCCTCAATTCAAACTCATAGAGAGCTTCATGCCTCTAGCTCTTTAGTGCTGGGAGTAAATGTGTCACCATACCTGCTAGTCAAAGTATGTTCGTCCTATTTTATTGTGGCAAAACATAACATTAAATGTAGCATCTTAACTTTTTAAAATGCACTGCATTCATGCACTCCCTACTTTTTTTTTTTTTTTTAAGAAAAAGAAAAAAACGCACAGTTCTGTGGCATTTAATACATTCACATCACTACATAGTTATCACCCTCATCCATCTTCAGGACCTTTACATCTTCTCCAGCTGCATCTCTGTACCCTTTTCTTATTCCCCCAGCCCTTGGAAACTACCACTCTATTTTCTCTCTGCTTGAAAATGACTATGCTAAGAACTTTACATTTGTAATGTCTTCGGGGTTAATCCTTATTGTGAAACAAGTCAGAATTACCTTTCCTTTTAAGACTGAATATTTCATCGTGGATATATAACACTTTGTTTAGCTATTCATTTGTTGATTGATACAGGTTAAGATTTATTTATTTTGGGGCCTGAAGAGATGGCTTAGAGGTTAAGAGCATTGAATGCTCTTCCAAAGGACCTGGATTTGATTCCCAGCACCCACATAGCAGCTCACAACTGTCTGTAACTCTAGTTCCATGTCAAAATACCAATACACATAGAAAATAAAAATAAATTTTAAAAAAGATTTATTTATTTTTATGTATATGAGTGCTCTGTGGGTATATATGTGCACTACATATGTGCCTTGTGCCCATAGAGATCAGATGAGAGGATTGGATGCCCTGGAACTAGAATTAAGGATGGTTATGAGCCATCATGTGGGTCCTGGGAACAGAACCCCAGGTCCTCTGCAAGAGCAACAAGTGCTCTTAATTACTGAGCCAACTCTCCAGTCCCTGTTTGTTTATATTTTTATTTTGTTTAATAATACTACTAATAAATGTGAAGTGATTCTGGTTTTCTCTTTAGGTTTTTGTTGTTGTTGTTGTGCTTTTGGTTTTGTTATTGTTGTTGTTGATTTGAAAAAAGTGTAGCCCTGCCTATCCTGGAACTCTGCTATGTAGAACAGGCCAGTCTCAAACTCACAGAGGTCTTCATGTCTCACCTTCCCAAGTGGAGGATTGAAGAAGTGCACCCCCACACCCAGATCAAGGTAGTTCTAATTTTTTATAGCTACCGACTTTGAGCATCTTTTCATGTATGTATTCATTACATATGTTTTTCGTATATTTCCTGTAAAATAACAGGACCTAGCACATGATAAATAAATGCTCTCCTAGCAAGCTATACCCCTAGACCTTGCATAATACATCTGAGGCTAGGGAGATGGCACAGCAATTAGGAATAGTTACTCTTCTTGCAGAGAATCAGTTGTTCCCAGCACCCATTTAAGGCAGCTTACAAGCATCTGTAAACCCAGCTCCGAAGGATCTGACATCCTCTTCTGGTCTCTTTGGGCACTTGCATACTCATGCGCGCCTGTGCACGCACACAGACACACACATACACACCACACACACATACAAACCACACACACAATATATAAAATAAAATAAATCTTTTTAGTTTTATATTTTGAGACAGGGTTTCTCTGTAAAATAGACCTGGCTGTCTTGGAACTCACTCTGTAGACCAGACTGGCCTCAAACTCTGCTTCCCAAATGCTGGGATTAAAGGTGTGCACCACCATTGCCCAACTTTTCGGTTTTGTTTTGTTTCATTTTGTTTTTTTCTTTTTTCTTTCTTTTTTTTTTAAATTTTATTTTATTTTTCGAGTCATGGTTTCTCTGTGTAGCTTGTAGACCAGGCTAGCCTCAAACTCACAGAGCTGTACCTACCACTGCCCAGCTTTGTTTTTTTGTTTTGTTTAAATAAAATAAATCTTAAAATACTATTCCTGCTTTCTCAGTTGTTTGGTCTTGGATTATCTGAATATTTTTCCCCTTCTGAGGTAAAGTACAAATATGGATTTCAACCTACCTCTACTACACGCAACTTGTGTGGCTTTAGGCAATTCATATAACCTCCCTTGATTCCTTTATCTTTTTCAATAAAACAGGAAAAGCTATAATGGTCCTACCCAACTCAAATAGCTCTCTGTACAGATAAAAGGAGATCAGGCTTGTGAAAATACCTTGTAAACATTTATGAAAATACTATATAGATAATATCATTCTAACCCTTTAAGTCCACTGTTGGTAGAATACTTTATCAGACCTAAAGGCAAGGCTTCTTTGGTAGGTGAGAGGAGCAGAGCACAGCTGATCTACTTCTTACTATCTCTTCATCTCCCAGCAGAGTGTTGCCTCCTCTGAACTCAATCAAGGGTGAAATCCTTGACATGGTTTTCCTCTGCAGTATGACCAGAGACAGGGCAGCTTTGTTTAGAGGTATAGTTGTCGTGGACTTGCACATGAAGTGAATAGTTTATATTTACTATATGCCAGGCACTGTGTTCATGCTTTTTCACACACTTCACCACGTTTCACTGACATGTGACTTTGTTGATTTGGAACTGTGTGCTTATACACACACATTGTTTTTCTTAGTCATATAATTTAGAGTCATTATGCTTCTGTTTCTTTGCATCAGAAAATGAATTTATTTATTTATTTATTTATTTATTTATTTTTGGTTTTTCAAGACAGGGTTTCTCTGTGTAGCTTTGGAGCCTATCCTGGCACTCACTCTGGAGACCAGGTTGGCCTCGAACTCACAGAGATCCACCTGCCTCTGCCTCCTGAGTGCTGGGATTAAAGGCCTGCGCCACCAATGCCTGGCAGAAAATGAAATATTTAGGGAAGGAGAGAGGATGTAAATGACTGAAAGATATGAAACACAATAAAGGTTTATATGACCCTTATTCACCTCAGGAACAGATGCAGAAAGTTAGGATATACACTGATTCAAACCTCAGGATAAATCTGTCCCTGTAACTCACAGTGTCCACATAAATGCCTAGTTGAGCTCAGAATGGATGATGAGGCATGAGATTTCCTCCATATGGCTGCTTATCCAAAGTATGTGCCTGCATTTTCCGTTGGAAATTTTTGAAAGAAAACAGGGACTTCAGCAAGACTTTATCATAGAGATTTCAGTTTCTCTTATTGAACATAATAATGGGCTAGGTGTTTTGGTTTGGGTTTGGGTTGTTTTTTGTTTTATTTTGTTTTGGGGGGTTTTTGAGACAGTTTCATATAGCCCATGTAGGCCTTTTATAAGCTGATGATTACCTTGAACTCCTCTACTTAACAGGTACTTGGATTGCCAGCATGCACTACCATGTCCAGCTTAGCAGTGTTCTCAATGCAGCTTTGTTTCCTCAGTTATCACGGTGCACATGGCACATTTTTGCTGTTAGGTAAACTTGGATGCTGCCACCAAAGAAGAAAACATGTTTTCCTTTGCATTTTTTTTATTCAAACATAAATTTTAATTTTCGTGTATTATTTATGTGTATGAGAGTGGGGCATGCACATTTAGAGGTCAGGGGATGACTCTCAGGGCTCAGTTTCCCCCTTTCCACTTGCTGAGGCAGAGAACTCTTGCTTCTGTTAATGAACAGCAGACTCCAGATGAGCTGACCTGTGAACTTGTAGGGTTCCCCTGTCACTGCTGCCCACTGCACAGGATGAACTGGGGTGATAGCACCAGAGCTCAGTTAGTGCCTTTGCCTGCTGAGCCATCTGCTAGCCCCTCCTCCCTCTGCATCATAGTTCCTTTACTAGATTAGTTTGAAGTGGGATGCTGATTTTTGGAAAACCACAAAGGTCTTTTTACTTAATTTTTTTCCTTTTACTTTGACCTTCTGGATTTTTCTAAAAGCTTATTTATAGAAAGACATATGAGAACCCTCCAGTTTTCTTGGCTCGTGGGCATATTCAATAATGGTCATAATAGTAATAGTAGTAATAAAAATAGCAACTGTGAAATTATGTCTTCACTATGTTTCACCTTAGATCTTAAGCACTTTGATGAATTTTTTTCTTTGCTTTTCTGGTTTGTTTTCAGAAAGGATCTTACTGTGTAGCCTAAACTAACCTCGATCTCATGAACCTTCTTCCTCAGCCTCCTGACTTCTAGACTTACAATCATGTTCCACAAAAGTTCAGCTTCCTTTTTAATCAGTGGTGCCTTGTTCTACTACTGAGCTATATACCTGAGCCCTAGATTGTTTCCCTTTATCTTCACAATAGCCTGGGAAGATGTGACATTACTCTCTCCATTTATAGAATGAGGAAACTAAAGCTTATAAAAGTAACTTGTAAGCCGGGCGGTGGTGGTGGTGCACGCCTTTAGTCCCAGCACTCAGGAGGCAGAGGCAGGTGGATCTCTGTGAGTTCGAGGTCAGCCTGGTCTACAAGAGCTAGTTCCAGGACAGCCTCCAAAGCCACAGAGAAACCCTGTCTCGAAAAAAAACAAAAACAGGGCTGGAGAGATGCCTCAAAGGTTAAGAGCACCGGCTGTTCTTCCAGAAGTCCTGAGTTCAATTCCCAGCAACCACATGGTGGCTCATAACCATCCATAATGAAATCTGGTGCTCTCTTCTGGTGTGCAGAAATACATGGAAGCAGAATGTTGCATACATAATAAATAAATAAAATCTTAAAAAAAACAAAAAGAAAAGAAAAGTAACTTGTGCAAATTACACTGTGACTGAGGAGCATTATTGGAATTTAAATACAGGTCTATCTCATCTACAGTCTGCAATCTAATTCTCCCAGTTTTTTTTTTTTTTTTTTCTTGTTCTTATTTGGTTTGGGTTTGGTTTTTTTTTTTGTTTTGTTTTGTTTTTTATGAGGGGGTTGTTTTGTTTGATTTATGTTGGTTTTTTTTTTTTTTTTGAGACAGGGTCTCACTTGTAGCCCTGGCTGTCCTCGAACTCATTATGTAGACCAGGCTGGCCTCAAACTCACAGAGATCCACTTGTCTCTGCTTCCGAGTGCTAGGATTAAAGGTCTGTGCTACCACACCCTACTCTTATCCCCCACTTTTACCTAAGGAGTTTAAGATACAAAGAGCTTAATGGTGTCTTTCATCTTTGCTACTGTGGTAAGATTAAATACTTTGAAGGGGCCTCTTTAATAACAAAACAGAAATGCTGAGTAATGTCATGCTTTTTGAGCTGGCATAGCAAGAGTCTACAGATTCTGTTCTGTTTTCTTAAGACAAAAGTGGGCTTGAGATTCACTATTTAGCCCAGGCTGGACTTGAACTCATGGTAATTCTCTTGCCTCAAACTCTGGAGTTCTGGAATTGGAGGAGTGAGCTACCAAATCCAGTTGTAGATGCTAAGAACAAAATGAGAAAAGATTCTTACACATTACTGAGTGCCCAAGTGAGCTGGCAGTGGTCATTTCTGTCAAATGCTCGAGACCTGGAGCTTTCACTGGAAAAGCTTTCCTGGGATGAGAGGAACAGAGGTAAAGCATGGGAGTCACCTCACGAGGGTTCACATTAGAAGTCCTTCTAGATCCTCACTGTGAGGGCAGATGGATAAGCTTCACCAAGAGAGTTAGTGACCATGAACTAACCCTCAGGCAACGGATTCTGAGTCTCAGTATTGCCAGTGTACTGTGAAGAGCCTTGAACACATAGTTTGAGGTGACCTCCAACTAGTACCCCACACTGGCAAAAGCAAAGAAAAAATCTTCTGTAGGGGAAATAAACTTCATCTCAGAATTTCCATAAATAAAAGACATGAAAGTCATGAATGTACTAAGAAAATACCTGTTATTCCCAGTAAATCTCTACTTTAAAACAAAAGTAGCAAGAGAAACAAACCCTTGTGATAAAGACTTGCACACAAACATTGATACTAATTTTCTTTTTGCAATTTTATGATGGGGGGGGCTTTGGGAGTCAGATTATAATTTTAAGCAGGTTTTCTTTCCACTTTGTTTTGAGGTGAGGTCTTTCTTGTCTCTTCCCTACTTTGTGCTCTGGGCTAGCTAGCCTAAGAGCATCCTGGGTGACTTTCTTGTCTCCACAACTCATTACCCATAGGGGTGATGGGATTACAGATGTATATGGCTGCGCCCAGACTCCAAAGATAAAACTCAAGTTGTCAGGCTCACACAGCAAGCACTTTTACCTACTGAGCACCTAACCTGTCCCTACTCTTGTTCTTTATTATTACATTTATTTATTTATTTATTTATTTATTTAGCATATATGAATGTGGAGGTTGGAGAAAAACTTTCTAGAATTGGTTCTCTACATCCACCCAGGGATTTTGGTGCTTGAACACAGGTCAGCTGGCAGCAGGAGACAGCCTTACTTCCTGAAACAGCTTGTTTATTTTTTAACCTTTTAAAAGTGACATTTATTTGTTTATGTGTACGGATGTTGAGGTGTGTATGAAGTTTGAGGACTGCTTTATGAGAGTCAGTTCTCAGCTTCTACCATGTAACAGATTAATTGAGATATAATTTTCAGCCCTTAAGGTTCATCCTTTTGTATACTGTGTGACACACTGTAGCTTCTACAATGAGATTTATTTTTTCTTTTTTCAGGGGGAGGTTCCAAGAGTAGAGGGGGGTGGGGGTCTGTGCACTTTTAATCCCAGCACTCAAGAGGCAGAGACAGATGAAGCTCTTAAGTTCAAGGCCAACCTGGTCTACAAAGCAAGTGCCAAGACATCCAGGGCTACACAGAGAAACCCTGTCGGGGTCGGGGTTGAAATTCATCTTTTTAAAGTATACAGTTCAATAATTTTTGTGCATTCATGGAATAGTACAACTGTCACTAATTGCACTGATGTTTTTGCTTTTTTATCACTTAAAAGAAAATGTATCCATTGTCACTGCCTTGTCTGTCCTAACTACTGACTTGCTTTCAGTCTCCAAAAACTCGCTTATTTTAGGTGGATTTCTCTCTCTCTCCCTCCCACCCTCACTCCCCCCTCTGTTTCTCTCTCTCCCCCTCCCTCCCTTCTTTCGTTCTTCCCTCCTTCCCTCCTGAGTAGGTCTTGTGTAACTCTCAGTGTAGCAAAGGATGATCTTGAATTTCTTACTCTCTTGCTTCTACCTCTCAGGATTGCAGGCATAATCTATTTTGCCCAGTTTATGTAGTGCTGGGAATTAAACTGAGGCCTTCATGCATACTAGGCTGGCATCTACCAACTGACTACAAACTCCAGCCTTATTCTAGATATTTCATATGAATGGAATCATACTGCTATACTGCTTTTTGGTCTAGTTTCTTTCATTGTGGTGTTTTCAAGATTCATTATGTGATGATGTGTATCAAAATTCTATTCCAAGCCGGGTGGTGTTGATGGCGGTAGCAGTAGCAACAGCAGCAGCAGTGCATGCCTTTAATCCCAGCACTCAGGAGGCAAAGACATGCAAATCTCTGTGAGTTCAAGGCTAGCTTGGTCTGCAGAGCTAATTCCAGGATAGCCAATGCCATCACACAGTGAAAGCCTATCTCAAAAAAAAAAAAAAAAAAAAAAGATCTATTCCATTCTATGGTTGAATAATACATGGTATGGATAATACATGTCTTTTTTTTTTAAGATTTTATTTATTTATTTATTATGTATACAACATTCTACTTCCATGTATATCTGCACACCAGAAGAGGGCACCAGATCTCATAATGGATGGTTGTGAGTCACCATGTGGTTGCTGGGGATTGAACTCAGTACCTCTGGAAGAGCAGTCAGTGCTCTTAACCTCTGAGCCATCTCTCCAGCCTGGATAATACATGTCTTAATTGTTCATCAGTTAGTGCTCTATTGTGCAGGATCCATAGCTGAGTAAGACTGTTGATGACAGTTTGGCAATCTGCATAGTGCCTTTTGGCACTGAGTGTTAGCCATGGGGGGGGGGGGTTGTAGCCTAATTTCAGTTTAATCCATGTCCTGCCAGCAGACCATGTCTTCAACAGTAGGTCTTACCATCTAGGTCTTATAGACAACCAACAGCGCTGGCAGTTCCGTGAATTGCATTCCTTGTTTTGGGGGGACCTCAGAGACCTCCTTGTTTGCATGTTTGTTTGTGGGCTTTCTGTTGTTGTTTTATAAGGTCAAAAATTTGACTGGTCCTAGACTTGAAGTTCTCCTGCTTCAGCCTTCCAAGCAGACTATAGGCATAAGTCACTACACCCAGATGAAGTTGCAAACCTTGATAAAGCCCAGTTAATCCCTTTGTTACTTGTGTTTTGTGTTTTGAATGCATTCTAAAACAAAGCAGGATGATTTATCCTTACTAACCATCCTTGCTGGGGTTGTAGCTTAATAATAGAATGTTTGTCTAGTATACAAACCTTTCCCTAGGTTCAATACCTCATACTAGGGAAAATATTTTAGCCAGAGAAAGTTACCTATACCCAAAGAACACATTTTAAGGAGACTGTACCATTACAAAGGAAATAATAGACAGTGATCATAATTATAAAATTAGGTTCAGCCAGGCGGTGGTGGCGCAGGCCTCTAATCCCAGCATTCAGGAGGCAGAGGCAGGTAGATCTCTGTGAGTTCAAGACCAGCCTGGTCTACAAGAGCTAGTTCCAGGAGAGCCTCCAAAGCTATAGAAAAACCCTGTCTAGGAAAAAAAAAAAAAAAGGTTCAGTTCATCAGTAGAGTTGAGAGGTCTAATAAAAGACATCAGGGTTGCTCTCCTACCTAATAGTGAGTAGTCCTCCAGAGTCTGAGATAGCTCTCTGATTTAGATCATTCCCAGAATCATGAGACAGTCACTTCTACTCAACCAAACAGTTTACTTTCCTCCAATTTCCTCCAGTTCCCACTGTTTCAGGAAGGTTTGCTTAGAATCACAAGTCTGTTTTTATATACCTTATACACCTTAGTATGCTAAAAGTTCTCCTGATCTCTTTTTTTGTAAACTAAACATTCACCTTTGTAATCAAATTGTGTGTGTGTGTATGTATGTGTGTGTGTGTTTTTGTGTGTGTGTGTGTGTGTGTGTGTGTGTGTGTGTGTGTGTGTGTAGGGGTGCATGCATGTTGTCACACAGATGTGGAGGTCAAAGAACAACCTACGAGAGTTGGTTCTTTCCTTTTACCTCTATGTGGTTCCAGGAATTTAACTCATGTCATCAGGCATGGCTGTTAGTACCTCTACCTGCTGAGGCTTCTTGACAATTCTTTATTTTTTTAGGCAAGGTCATTGTTGTTGTCATTGTTGTCCTCTTCTTCTTCTTCTTCTTCTTTTTTTTTTTTTTTTTTTTTTTTTTTTTTTTTTTTTTTTTTTTAAGGCAGGTCTGTCTACTATGTTCCCCTGGCTGTCTTGGAACTCACTATGTAGACCAGGCAAGCCTCAAAACTAAGAGATCCTACTGCCTCTGTCTCCCAAGTGCCTAGGTTAAAGATGTATACCACCTTAGCATGTGCTCAGATTGCTTCTTGACCAGTACTGGGAGGTAGAACTTTCTGTGGCAAAGGAACCATTTCATTCCTACATTATCTCATATGGCATCTGTTAGTGATCTGTAACAGCTGAAAACAAGAAATGTGGCTAATACAACTGAGAAACAAAAACAATTTTTTTTCTCGAAACAGGTTTATGTATATTTTTATGTGCATTTGTGTTTTGCCTGCATGTTTGTCTTTATGAAGGTGTCATATCCCCTGAAACTGGAATTACAGACAATTGTAAACTGCCATATAGGTGCTGGGAATTGAACCCTGGACCTCTAGAAGAGCAGAGGCCATCTCTCCAGCTCCCAGAAATGCTGAGCCAGCTTTCCAGCTCCCAGAAAAACAATTTTTAACACTGCAATTCTAGATCATTCTCTTGGCCTGTTTCCCAATTCCTCTGTATCTCTGGTTTTTCATGGTGTGCCACCAGTACCACTAGTGTAAGAATTAAGAATCCCCTAAGAACATAATTCTTTTTTAGACTCTATCACATCCCTATGAATCAGACTTTGGGCCCTGTAGCCCAGCAGTCTGATTTAACACTCTTCTGATGAACCCTGTCTCCTGACACTTGAAAGTCAATTCTAGGTCTTCAAGTCTTCTGCTAAAAGTCATACTCAGGCATTTAATGACGTGCATGGGTTTTACCTGAAATCAGTTGCTAACAAATTGACTTCATATTATAAAATAACAACAGTGTGATTACAGAGGACTTTCAAAAAAATAAGTGCCAGGGCCAGTGAGATGACTCAGCAGATAAAAGCACTTACCATCAACTCTGAGGACATGAGTTTAATCCCCAGGACCCACATGATTGAAGAAGAGAACCTACTCATACAAATTGTCCCCTGGCTTCTCCATGGTTGCTTGGCACACAGCCATGCACACACAAATAGATGGGGTGATGATAGATAGAAAGATAGGTAGGGAGGGAGAGGGGGAGGGAGGGAGGGAGGGAGAGAAAGAGATTTAAGAAAAACACATACACACACAATTAAGGGAACCACTCCACTAAATGTCAGGGATAGCCCTCCAGTGTTTGAATTAGAATCTCCTGATTGATTCCCAGTCTGGTATGCTTCCCATGTATCAGGATGTTTATGAAATAAGCTCCACTGGGTTTGATGTCTCTCAGGAGAGAAAAATCTGCTTCTTGGGCATGTGTTTTACCCTTTTCTCTTTTGAGGGGGAGGCCACCCCACCTATTCTTTCACTACCTAGTTTTACTAGGGTGCTTCTTTCGTCATGCTCAACAAGTGCCTTGAGAATACTTCCTCCTTTTTAGGGTTTAGCACACTTCACATGTGTAACTGTCTTCTTTTAATATGATTTTGTCCTCTTCTGCTTGAAACCTAGAAGAGAAGTTGGCTTGCTCTTTTACTGGCCTTGAGCCAGATGTCGTAACTTCAGGCAGTGCCACGCTACATATCTCCAGCAGTTTGAAATGGAGAACAGAGTTAGAGATAAGATCAGCAGCTTTAGGTGATGGCATTGTTTCAAATAAACCATGCATGACCCAAAGCTTCCACTTCAAATGGGGAATGAAATTGCTTCATCCTTTGACAGCTTGCTCCATGAAAGAAATTTATCTTCACTTAATTGCTTTAGATCCCAGAAGGCTACATACAGTAATTTCTAGGAGATAATTATATCAAATTTTTAAAATATGTGTCTATGGATGTGAATCTGCAACTGCAATGGACAGAGAGGCTGGAGGGCACCAGAGGTCCTGCTGAACTTGCTCATAGGCTTCTGTTCTCATTCTAGGAATCCCTTTGGGTCCTAGACCACTTACTCCCAGAATTTGCTGGTTGAGGTAATGGGCCAGTGGTATAGCCTTGTGTGGCTATGGTTAAAGTATCTGGTCTACTGCTCTTGTAATGGGATAGCATTTTGCTCAGACTTCTGAGGTAGTGAGGGGTCAGGCTGGCTGGCTTCCGGCTGCATGTCTTCATCTAATCTGGCTGGGCACAGTTTGCCTGTGCTGTGGGCCAGAGCCACTGGGGGTTCCAGTCAGTGGCAGCTGAAAACCAGCAAACTTGTTGATTTTAAAACATGACTATTTAGATGTCAGAGATAAACTTCCTGTAGATGGGGACAAGCTCCCTAATCTAAGCATGCTTGAATTTCTATTTCTTGTCTCCTTGCCTTTATATTTAAAAGCAGCTAAACTTTCATTCTGTTGTTTTTATTCATCTCAAATCACTACTAGCCTTTACTTGGCTTAGTCACTTCTGAAATTCCATGGTTTTTATTTCTTACTCGTGCATTTATCTGTTGTGGTAGAACATCTTTACCAAGAGTGAACAGAGAGCTCCCTGAGACTTGGAATTAACTTACTGAGTGTCAGCTGGTCGTGGGTTGCTCGTGAGAGCATGTAAGTAAGAAGCCATAAAGTGTAGCTGAGTGACACAGTTTACAGACATTCCTTATAGCATTGAAGAACTGACTTGGGGACAAAGGACTTTTATATTCTCCATTAAAATCAGTGAATACCCAAGCCAATGTACAGTGGGGCTGTACCAAAATTCATCACAGGGATCAGACAGACACTGTAAAGCTTAGGACATTTTCTGCTAGAGTCTATCCAAATTAAATCCCTTGGCATTTTAAGCTCACAGGAGTTGTCCTCCCACCCCACCCCTGACAGGGTTTCTCTGTGTTGCCCTGACTTTGTTGGAATTCTCTGTAAACCGGACTAGTCTCATACTCACAGAGATCCGCCTGCCTCTGCTTCCCAAGGGCTGGGATTAAAGATATGTGCCACTGCCCAGCCACAGGAGTCATTCTTTAAGGTGTTCTTTAGCACTTTTTTCTCTTTGTCACAGGCTCAGTCAGAGGGGGAATGTTACCTTTCCATTTAACCTCTTTCTCAAGAAATATGACAGCTGTACTGAGTAAGCCTATTTGCATTTGGAAAGGTCATACTAATATGCCTTTGAGGGATATCTGCAACAAGTGCTGTCACATTGTTTCTTGAAGTCACATCAAGGTTTTTTGAAAGAATTACAGTTTTGCTCACATCTAAAACATGAGCACCTAAAAGATGGCCTAGAGAGCCATCAGGTCACAATGTTTATTCTAGGTGTATCCTTTGACCTCATCTGAAGTAGTTTTTATCTTGCCCACCAGTCTGTCAGTCTGCGAGTAGAAAACTAAAAGAAGTTTGTAGAGTATACCCTAGCCATGCTTGCCTAGGGGCTGGAGACAGGAGTGCCTGGCCATGCCCGCTAGGGCGTGGTCAGGGTGATGTGAGGAAGGTTTAAGAGTAAGGGACTCGCACGTGGCACCCCTTCTTCTTTGACTTCTTCTACTTACTTTGTTCCCTGCCAGCTGGCTAGGCTGTTCTGAGTAAGTAGGGCACTCCGAAATAAACATCTATACCTGACTCCGTATTGATATTTCACTTTAGAAGTTGCCCAACCAGGAATTGTGGCTGTGCCAGTAATCCCCATACTTAGGAGGTGGAGGCAGTAAGATTAGGAGTTCAAGGCCAGCCTCTAGGCTTTATGAGATCCTGTATCAAAAGTCAAAAGTATTGGGGATGGTTATTTAATGCCCACTCCTGAGTTAAATACACAGATTTTAGTTTAATGACCTGGGTTGTCTAGGAAGATGAAACAGAACAGTGAATTGTCCATCCTGTGCCCTTCCTGGGATTTGTCTAGCACTGCTGAGAAGTAACAGCTCTTTCCTAGGAAGCAAATCACCTTCATTATTTTAACAAACTTCCTCAGCTTCATCATAAACCTACTATCTTGTCTAATTTATGGGGTACTTATTTTATTGGTGTGTGTACGACAAAGGGTCTCACTACAGAGCCCAAGGTAACTTAGAACTTTAAATCCTCCTTAGATTACAGTTTTCATAGGTGTGTGTGAGAGCACTCCAGACTGGGTTGCTTATGTAGACAGCTTTATCTTCTGTTCCCTGAAGCTCCCATGATCACTTAACATGATTCAAGCCATTTCTTTTAGATTTGCTCTCCAAGAAGCAGAGCATGCCTGATTCCCTGATTCCCCTCCTTTTTTTTTTTTTTTTTTTTTTTTTTTTTTGAGACAGGGTTTCTCTGTGGCTTTGGAGGCTGTCCTGGAACTAGCTCTTGTAGACCAGGCTGGTCTCGAACTCACAGAGATCCACCTCCCTCTGCCTCCCAAGTGCTGGGATTAAAGGTGTGCGCCACCAACGTCTGGCCCCCTCTTATTTTTTTAATTAAAAAGACTTACAAAATTTATATTAGGTATATAGTATTTTGTTAAAAAGGATAACACTGAATTGTCCTTTATAGTATTTAACTATAAAGTAATCCCAGCACTCAGGAGGCAGAGGCAGGAAGATCTCTGTGAGGTCAAGGACATCCTGATCTAGAGCTAGTTCCAGGACAGCCAGGGCTGTTACACAGAGAAATCCTGTCTTGAATTTAAAAAAATGATTTGATCATTCTAGTATATGTTTATGTATATTATACATGTGCCACTGTGGGGGTGTATGAAGGTCAGAAGACAATTTTGTGGAGTCAGTTCTCTCCTAACTTCCCATGGGTGTCAGAGAATGAACTCAAGCCATCAGGTTTTCATAACAAGTGATTTTGCCATGAGTCAGTTTTGTTTGTTTGTTAGCTATATGTTTATTTATTTAACTGGGGAAGTGTTCTGCATTTATGTGAGCCAGTGTGCAATGATCACAGGACAACCTGCAGTGGTCAGTTCTTTCTTTCTGCTATGTATATCCTTGGTATCAGGATCAGCAACAAGCATCCTTATCTGAAATACTCCATTCTGGTATTTCTTAATTAAAACTAAAACTTTATGAATGATTGCATGGAGGTTATGAGGAGAGATATGAAGAGGAGATTTGAATGGCTAAAGTCATTTCATTGGGAATGAATCAGCATCAGAGGCATTAGACACCAAAGAGTAGAAAATGATAAATACTAATTAAGGTAAGTTATTAGTGAATTTTTCAGGATTCTAGATATTATCTTTCCAAAGTAATCAATTTCATGGTTTTCTATTGAAGGGACCAGCTCCCCATTTCGGCAGCCATAACAGCTGAACACATGCTTGCCTGACCTTGTCTTAGTCACTAAGAGGTCAGATGCCTGCCTCGTGGCAAGAAACCAATCAGAAGTTAGCTGGTAGTGCTATGCTTTACATCTCTGGGTGTGCTTTACGGACAAGTGCACAGCAATGATGCTCAGAGCATAGCAACCACCTTGGGAGGGCCTGTGGGCCATAACAACCAGTTGACAAATCAACACAGGGAAAACCCTCCAAGCCTGGAGGCACACCAATCCTGAGCCTGTGCGTACCCCTAGACACTCCCCTTACGCTGCTCTATAAGATCTCTATGCAGACGCTTCGAGCTGTCTTTCCTAGCCATCCACCATGATGGGTGGATGAAAGACCCGAGCTAATATGGGGTTAGCTAGTTAAACAACTATAATAAAGCCTCGTGCAGTTTGCATCAAGCTTTCGACTCCGCCTGGTGATTGGGGTAACCGAGGTCTTGGGCTGAGATCCTGGAGGCCTGAGGTTCCGGGTTCTTACACTATAACATATTTTTTTTTTAACTCATTTAATCACATAAGCCTAATACTAAATGATATCTGGGTCCTGTCTTGTTATTCCAGTATGATCTCAAATACATCTCTCTTAATGTTGTTTTTTTGTTTTTGTTTTTTGTTTGTTTGTTTGTTTTTTATCTATAAAGTGTGATAATGAGCCAGGTGTTGGTGGCGCATGCCTTTAATCCCAGCACTCGGGAGGCAGAGGCAGGCAGATCCCTGTGAATTCGAGGCCAGCCTGGTCTCCAGAGCGAGTGCCAAGATAGGCTCCAAAGCTACACATAGAAACCCTGTCTCGAAAAACCAAATAATAATAATAATAATAATAATAATAATAATAATATAAATAAATAAAAAATAAAGTGTGATAATGCCTCTTAGAGTTATAGTGGGGATCAAGTAAAATACCACAACAGCAGATGTTAATGGTAAGTAGTTTAGAAGTACAGACTTACAGAGGATAGGAGTGGATCTGGAAAAAGACATTGTGATTGAATTCATAGTGAATAGGCAATTGGTGAGGAAGTCTATCAGTCACAATGACAAATCTTTGAAGGGTGTATCTTGTCCAGGTGTCTTGCCTGTCTGCTCCATCTCTGTTTCTCAGCTGCTACGAGGCAAGCAGCTAGTCTCTGCCATAATGCTGTACCTAACTGTATTTTGCACAGTGGAGATTACCAACTTGCATTCTGAAAACACAAGCCAAAATAAGTGTTTCCTGAGGCTGGAGAGATTGCTCAGTGGTTAAGAGTGAGTTCTGCTCTTCGGGAGGATTAAATCCAGTTCCCAACATCCACATGCAGCTCACCTCTAGGATCTAGTCCCCTCAGGCAGCTACACATAGGTAACATACATTCACACACATACACATTCACATGAATAAAAGGGGTATAGATAAATCTTTTTAAAAGATAAATCTTGCCATCAGGAGGTGGTAACACATGACTTTGATCCCAGCACTTAGGAGGTAGAATCAGGAGGATATCTTTTTGAGGCCAGCCTGGTATACATAGTGCATTAGTTCCAGGACAGCCAGGGCTACATAGAGAACAACTATCGCTAAAACAAAAACAAAAAAGAAAGAAACTATATAATCTTTAAAGAAAACTTATTTTGGCTCACAAATCTGGATACTCAAGGTCAAGTGGCCACGTCTAATGATGGCCTCCCTGCTGGCATAATCCCAAAGTAGGACAAGGGGCAGGTGTGGGTGCATGTTGGGGTGGGGAGTTGAGCACACTCTCTTCCCAGGTTGGGTTGTTTGTTATTGGGGGAGGGAGGTTGAGCACTCTCTCTTCCCAGGTTGGGTGGTTTGTTTTTCATTTTTTATTAACTAAATTTATTTTAATTCTTAAATATTTGTGTATTTATTTTATACTTATTAATGTTTTCTTACATATGTATTTGTGCACCACATGTATTCCTGGTGCCTGCAGAAGTCAGAAGAGGGTTTTAGATCTCCTGAAACTGAAGTTATAGACAGTTGTGATACCATGTGGGTACTGGGAACCTAACCTAGATTCTGTACAAGATTACAAATGCTTTTAACCACTGAGCCATCTCGCCAGACCCATTATTATTTTTTTTTTTACTTTTTATATATGTGAGTGTTCTGTATGAGGTACTGTTTGTGCACCATGTGCATGCAGTGCCCTAGGAAGCCAGAAGAAAGGTGTCAGATCTGCCATGTGGATCCTAGTGATTGAAGCAAGATCCTCTAGAAGAGTGCATCTCTCAAACCCTCTTTCTTCTCCTGTAAAGCCACCAGGATTCACTCAGGCTCCTCACTTTCAGGAGTCAGTTCTTTCCTTCCATCATCTGGGTTCTAGTGGTTGAGAGCCAAAAGCACCTTTCCCCACTCAGCCTTTTCAATAGTCCATCAGAAAAGGGTTCTTAAAGAAACAGAATAGTCAATAAACATTCACATTCTACCCACCTAGCTTTAAAGAAATAATACATTCTAAGTAAAGTCAGAACTTTTTTGTGTTAATCCTGCAGGGTACTATTTCTGTTTTTCCTTTCCTAAAATAATTAATATTCTTAATTCACTATACCTGTTCATCTTATTAACATGTTTATATTCATAAGCAAAGAAGTATTACTTTGCATATTTATACTATCTGCATGCATACCATTTCTATCCCTGTTTTGCTTTGCTCTTCTGACAATTTTTAGATTTGTCCATGTTTTTTTGTATACTTCTGTGTCTTTGTCACTTAGATTCATGTATTATTGCCCAGTTATATGAGTACATAACAATTTAGTTATCTGTTCTCTTACAAATATATAGGTTTTTTTACCATTATCAACAATACTGGAGTCTATTTGTAATAATGTATGCATTCCTTTAAGAAAAGGGGGATTGGGAAATAGCTTAATATATGAAGTGTTTGCTGCATATGCGCAAGGGTCTGAGCTTGAATCCCTCAGAACACATGTAAAAGCTGGGTGTGATGTACACTGGTATAATTGTACTGCTGGGGAAGTTGAGGTAAGAGGATCCCAGCCAATCCATCCAAATTGGTAGGCTCTAAGTTCTAAAAGAGATCCTGTCTCAAAAAATAAGGTGGAGGGACTGAAGAGATGGCTCAGCAGCTAAGAGTACAGTCTGGTCCTCCTGAGAGTCGGTTCAGTTGCCAGCTCCCACATAGTGGTTCACAATGACAGTAACTCCAGACTCAGTGGGTATAAGGCCCTCTTCTGGACTCTGGAGGCACCAGGCATATAACAGACAAAACACCCATATACATAAAACAAACAAACAAATAAATAATAAGGTGGAGAGTGGTAGGAGACACCTTATATGATCCACACACACATGCATGTACACACATAAACACATATGCCACAAATACACACACACCAAGAAATATATTTAGGGCCAGGAGATGGCTTAGCAGGTAACATCACTTGCTGTTCAAGCCTAATGACCTAGGTTTTGATCCGAAGAACCCATGTAGAAGCTGTAAAGTACAAGGATGTGAGAGACCAATGCCCAAGTTTGTCTTCTGACCTCCCCATTAACTCCATGGTACACACACCCATATATATGAGATACACACACATTTTTTTTTAAAGAAGAAGGGCATGGTGGTAGGCACCTGTAGTCCCAACTTCCTGGGAGGCTTTGGTGAAAGTATCACTTTAGCTTAGGAATCTTAGATCAACTTGAGCAATATAAGGAAACAATGACATGGAGTAAGGAAGGGGCTGCTGAGAGAAAAGGAGGACTGCTAGGTTATAAGGTTATCCCACCATTAATTTTTCTAGCTTTTCAAAGTGACCATACCCATTCATATCTTGTTATCTACAAATGTATGATTTTCCATGTTCCATGTATTTTTAAAAGGGAAGGGTGTTGTCTCATGATTACAATTCCAGCACTGGAGAGCTGGAGACAAGAGAATCCCTGGGGGCCATTGGTCAGCCAGTCTGTCCTAAGTGTTGATATGTAGACCAATGAGAGACCCTGTTTCAAAGGAATTGGAAAATGTTCCTCAGAGATTTATTAGCCCAATGTTAGAGCACTGGCCTCTCATATAAGTTGCTATGTTGGATCCCCAGTATGGCCCAAAACAATACAAATTAATTCTAAGCCTGGAAGAGGTTGCACATGCCTTTAATCCCAGAACCTGGAAGGCAGAGGCAGGTGGATCTCTGTGAGTTCAAGGCTAGCCTGGTCTACAGAGTAAGTTCCAGGATAGCCAGGGCTGTTAAACAGAGAAACCCTGTCTCAAATAAATAAATAAATAAATAAATAAATAATTCTAGGTGTGCAGCATTGTGTATTATTAGGTAATAATATCAAATATATTTATTACATTAGTTCCTTTGTTTGAGTATGTTAGAAATTTTCAGTGAGAAGACAATTTTAATTGAAACAAGACCTCTAAAATATAATCATTGCAAATATGGTTTTTGTTTTTGTGGTTTTTCTGGACAGGGTTCCTCTGATGATAGAACAGGCTGGCCTCAAACACACAAAAATCCACCTGCCTCTGCTTCCAGCGTACTGGGATTAAAGGTGTGCACCATCACCACCAGACTTTAAATTTTTATTACATAGAAAAAACAATTGCCCTAATAAGAAGCTCAAGCTTCTAATTTTATGGGTTAAAAGGGTTATGTTTATCTCTGTTCTTGACTTTGTTATTTGATTTTTAGTTTTTGTTTGGTGGGTTGATTTTGTTTGTTTGATGATGGTAGTTATTTGGGGTTTGATTTTGTTTGTTTTTGTTTTTAAGATAGAGCCTCCAGTTGCCCAGGCTGGCCTCCAACTTTTTATGTGACTAAAGATGACTGAACTGATCCTCTCACCTCCACCTTCCAAGTGCTAGAATTACAGGCCAGGGCCACAAAGTCTGGTTTGACTTTTTTTTTTTTTTTTAATTTAAATCTTTTTTTTTTTTTGTCATTTTTTTTTTCTTTCTTTCTGAGATAGGATTTATTCAGCCCAGACTAGGCCTTGAACTCAAAAATCCTTTTACTTCAGTTTCAAGTGTGGCGAATGTGCAAGGAGTACATACACCACCAGGCCTGGCTTAACCATTCTTAAGTGTACAACCCATTGACATTAGATGTATTCACATTGTTATATAAGAATCATTATTAATCCAACTCTAGAACCACCCTGCTCTGCCATATCTCACCATCGCCATAATAGACTGATGCCTTTGAAGAACATAAAACCATCATCGTACATAGCTATTCCTTCCAGTCCCTCGTACCTTCTGCTTTCTTTTTTTTTTTTTTTTTTTTTTTTTTTTTTTTTTTTTTTCCCCGAGACAGGGTTTCTCTGTAGCCTTGGATCCTGTCCTGGAACTAGCTCTTGTAGACCAGGCTAGTCTCGAACTCACAGAGATTTGCCTGCTTCTGCCTCCCAAGTGCTGGGACTAAAGGTGTGGGCCACCACCGCCCGGCTACCTTCTGCTTTCTATCTCTGTGTATTTATGCTTTTGTGTCTGCTCATTTTCACATAGTAAAGTATTGTTGAGATTCATCATGTACACTTGAGCATGGTGGCTCATGGTAATCCTAGCACTGAAGTTGGAGACTCATCTGAGTCTAGGAGCTCCAAATGAACCATGGGGTTTTTTGCGCCTCACAGGGTGGTTGTGAGACAGAGTCTTGCAAAATAGGTCAGCTTGGCTTCAAATTTAATGTAAGTTCTCCAACTGCTATACCTGGCATCTTTGCCTGCTTTTAAATTGAATTGATGGAGATTTTTTGTTGTCGAATAATATATGTTTTGTATAGTTGTGTCTTTTTTTAAGATTTATTTACTTTATGTGGCAGAGGTGATGCACACCTTTAATCCCAGCACTCGGAAGGCAGAAGCAGGTGGATCTCTGTGAGTTTGAGGCCAGCCTGGTCTTCAAAGAGAGTTCCAGGATGGTCTCCGAACTTTCAGAGAAGCCCTGTCTTGGGGGGATATATATATATATATATATATATATATATATATATATAATAAATTGTGTGTATGTATGTTTTTGAGTATATATATATATATATATATATATATATATATATATATATATGTACTAGATGTGTGTAAAGTGCCCAGAGAAGCCAAAAGAAGATGTCAGACCCCCTGGAATTGGAGTTATAGGTGGTTATAAGCTGCCTGGTGTGGGTTCTGGGAACTGAACCCCAGTCTTCTGCAAAAGCAACAAGTGTTCATAACTGAGGAGCCACTCTCCAGCCCCATGGATAGCAGTCTCTTACAGATTTGTTAATATTTTCTCCCATTTAGTAGATTATTGTTTACTGTCTTGATAGGATTCTTTGATGAACAAAATTTTTTAAATTTATTAAGTCTGGTATTCCTTTTAATGTCTTGCCTTTTCAGATTTTTTGTTTTGGTGTTGTTCTTGTGTATGCTTTTCCTTTGGCAGTCCTAGAGATTAAACCCAGGGCCTTCCACATGATAGGTAATTCCCTACCTCATAAGTCACGTTCCTAATCCCTTACTTTTTCTTATGTTGCCTGAGTGCTTAGTGTCATAACCAAGAAATCATAACTAAATCCACTGTCATGAAATTTCCCCTCATGTCAGCTTCTAAGAATTTTGTTGCTGTTGTTCTGTCTCCTAAGTTTCAATCTTTAGTGCATTTTGAGTTGATTTCTTGTGTGGTTTTGGTCAGGCTTCAGCTTCACTCTTTATATGTGGAAACCCAGTTCTGCATCATATTTTCAAAAGGTTGGTCTTGGCACCCTGGTTTAAAACTCTGTGACCATACATACATGTGAGGGTTTATCTCTGAGAGCTCTGCTTCATTGATCATACCATGTCGCATAATATTTTACATTAGTTTATTATAGCTGGTCCATTTCAAAATTAGGAAGCTTCAGCCTCCAAGTTTTGTTGTTTTTCAAAATCATTTGGGGTCACACATGAATATGCTCTTTTGTTTCAGTAAACATTAACATTGTAGCCAGGCTTGGAGGGCCATACCTTTAATCCTAGCATGTGGAAGGCTGAGCCAAAGTGACTGCCAAGGATTTGAAGCCAGCTTCATCTGCATATTTGCATGGTGATAAGTTTAAGACAGATCTACATTGTGAAACCCTCTCTATCAAGAGGGATTAAATATATAGATTACATTGGGTAGATTGATCATCTTAACAATATTAAATCTTCCAGTCTGTATCAAGACCCTGCCTCAAAAAAGAAGCAATAAAAATTACAACAGCCAGGTAGTGGTAACCCATGCCTTTAATCACAGTACTCAGGAGGCAGAGGCAGAGACAAACTGACAGCCATTGCTTCACAAAGAAACCCTGTCTCAAAAAACAAAACAAAAAAATTGCAACAAGAAGAAAGGTTAAGCATGTAGCTCAGGAGTGAAGCCTTTGCCTAGCATGCAAGGCAGGCACTAGGTTCAGTTCAGTCCTCAGCACACACTTCTAGGATTTACAGTAATATCCCAGCCACTCTTCTCCCTAGCACATCCTTACAGTCTCCTAGGAGAGAGTAACACATGGTCTCAGAGAGTAAACAGGAAAAGTAACAAGTGAAATGGGATCTTAGCACCCAGAGGCTACCAGATACAGCAGGAAGAAGGTGCTGTAGGCCTTGGGCAGCCAGAAGCAGTGAGTTTGATGTGTTTTCCATTAATGCTTTCTTCTAACTCTGCTGCAGAGAAGTCCTCCAATTCAGTTTAGATTGGAGTGGGTCTCCTGTGTCCTGTCTCCCATAGCCATATTCATTTGCTTCTCCTGTAAAGAAACTGAATGCCACCCAACTTGGTGACACCACCTTTAATCCCAGCACTTGGAAGACAGAGGCAGGAGGATATCTGTGAGGTAGAGGCCTGTCTGGTCTACGGAGCAAGTTCCAGGACAGCTAGGACTACATAAAGAGACCTTAGGGGTGGGGAGTGGGGGCAGAGAAAAACGGAAAGAAACTGAATGTCCCATGTGTTTCCAGAATTGGACTAGCCTGACAGTTAGCCAGTTCCCTAAAGATGCCTTCACCTTGCCACTCTAGCATCTGTACTCCACCCTTCTGTCTCCTTGTGCAGAGATAGTTTTTTTTATTATAACATTTGGCTTTTCCCACACTGCAGTTCATCATTCAGCATGCTACCAAAATGCCTGTGCTACCACTTGGGTGTTCTGGTGCAGACCTTACAAGTGTCCCAACCACTCCACCCCAGCTCCTCAGCTTTCCCCTCCCTGGTGGTTGTGCTGGAATGATATTCCTCTTGGGTTTCAGCATGTGCAGTCTGCTGTGGGTGGAGCCTTGAGCTGTTCACAGGAGTGCTGGTAATGTCTGGCCTTCAGGGCTGCCAAAGGCAAGAGGCTGGCCTCTTCTTGGTTTAAAGCACATATTTGAATAGTTGGGGCAGAGTTAGATGGAGGGTGGGGTGAGTAAATACCACTCTCTTCCTACTGTGCTTTCAGGAAATGATTATACAGCAGCTATAAGTGCGAATGAAGTTAAAAAATGGATTGGCACACCCACCTCAAAAAATAAAAACAAGAGATAGACTCCATCCAAGACCCACACCCTTATTTTTCTGTTGGGCTTAACTTTGGTTCTGTTTCAGAGCAGAGAACCTTTGTTAAAACTATTGCCATGCTCTTCTCTGGAGGAGAGCTCAGAAGTAGTCTGCTGAGTGGGAGCTGAACTTTTCCCTCTAGGCAAACTCTGGGTTCTGTTTCCCTGTCTGCTTACTTCCAAGAAGAATGCGGGCAGAAGCAGCAGTGGGAAGAGCTAGTGCCAAAATTCAGACCCTCAGTTAGGGAGTATGTGTTTCAGACCAGTAGTAAGACCATTTGTAGTCAGTTGTCAATCACCTCACGTCCAGTCCTTCCAGCTGCCTCCTGCATGCTCACAGCTTTTTGCCTGGTACCTCCCTGAGTTCTTGAGACTATTATCTAGTCTCTTCATGTGGGTGATTTGCTATACAGTACACAGTACCACTGAGTCTGCTCTTCCTTCTCAGCAGCTATTTGCCACTGACGGGTGGCGATTGAGCCTGTGTGTGTGGCCACAGTCAGTGATGAGCCACCCACCCAGGCCTGGGGAAGCCCTCAACCAATGTGGTTCCTGTGGCAGCAGCCAAACACACCAGAGCTCCTCATACCTTCAGGGCTGTGGTGTAACAGCCAGCTTCATGCGGTGGCATTGTTTAGAGTTGGCTGACTTGACTTCTCTGTCCCCACCCTCTGTGTATAGCCAGGAAATCTGGCCATCACACAGTAGGGGGAAAGCTGGCACTTGTAGAGAATAGCTTCCTGCTGCCTCTCTTGTGGTATAGTCAGGACCACCTTCCATCTCTGCTTCCTACCCGTGTGGCAAAAATGAAGGGCCCCTCTGCACTCAGTAACCTGCTGTGGGGTTTCAGGTTGCCTAAGATCAGAATGAAGCTATCTGCCAAGTTATCTGCCCAGATAAACATTTATTGTTTACTGGATGCATTTCAAGTGCTCTGGCTGGTCCCTCTGGTGAAATTGTCTGCTTTCTCTGGGTTTTTTAACCAATATATGGGGCTGATGTCCAGACACAGAACTACTAGAGCCTGAGCTGTGACCTGCCATTTGAGTTAGCTTTGACATTGCCCTGCCTCGTTCGAGGTTATGGAAATTGCTTCTACGTGTGCAGTGTCTTTCACCTTCAGACTGGAGATTTACAGAAGAATCAGTGTTAGGGGTTAGCATCTGACAACTACTTCCAGGTGACAAAGCCAGCATTACAACACTGCTTTCCTTAAACACTCTTCTTCCTTAATAATGAGCCTGGCGGTATTTTAGTGAAGGTCATTAAGAATAGAGGCAGATTTTCTGTTTCTAGTCCAGCCATGTTCAACACATTTGCTCATTGTCCAGTTTTTAATGATATAATTGATTTTACAGCATTTTATTTTGTAGCAAATTTCTAGCAAGCTTAGTTAATTGGTCACCTATATTCTGTCATAAACTTTTCACTGTCTTTGCCTTATCTGTTACTGCTCCTCCCCTGTCCACCCTTTTTTTTCTGTGTGTATCATCAGTATCCTTTTTCTTAATCCTCCAGCAGACATATGTAGCATTGAGTTCAGTATTTTTAGTGTTAAATTTTTAAATTTTAAAGCCAAATTTATTTACTTCTGATGGAATGCATAAATATTAAATGTACCTTTGCTAGGTCTAATAAGTGTGTGTACCTAGGTAACCCGGAACTCTATCGAATATTCATTCTTGCATTTCAGTTGAAATTACATTCCCTTTACAAATTTATTTGGGGAAAAAAAAAAACTTGACTATAGCTCAGTGATAAGAGTACTTGACTAGCCTATGTTAGGTCTTCGATTCTATCCTGGTAAACCCCCCACCTTAAAAAAAAGAGAGGGAGAGAGAAGCTTTGGGGATTAAAAAGTGACTCGGTTGGTAAAATGCTTGCTATCCAAGCATGGGGACCTGAGTTTGATCTCAGCACCCATGTAAAAAGCCGGGTACAGCAGTACACTGTTGTAATCCCATTGTAGGGATGGGGATGGAAACAGAAAGATCCCTGCAGCTTGCCTAGTCTAGCCAGATTGGTGAATTCCAGGTTCTGGAGAGACCCTATCTCAAAACTAAGGTGGAGGCCTGGAAAGATGGCTCAGTGGTTAATAGTGCTTGCTGCTCTTCAGAGGGAGAACCTGAGTTCAGTTCTCATCACCCACGTTAGGCTGCTCACAATTACCTGCAGCTCCAAGGGAACATAGCACCCTCTTCTGGTCTCAGCACTGGCACATGTACCATCCTTTTTTTTTTTTTTTTTTTTTTGGTTTTTCGAGACAGGGTTTCTCTGTGTAGTTTTGGAGCCTATCCTGGCACTCACTTTGGAGACCAAGCTGGCCTCAAACTCACAGAGTTTGAACTCACAGAGCCTCCCGAGTGCTGGGATTAAAGGCATTTTCCAAGCATACATTCTTGTAGACACACATACATAAATAAAATTCAGTTAATTTTAAAAGGTGGAGAACAGCTGGGGAAGATCCCTGACATCAGCCTCTGGCCTCCATACATATGGTACTTGTGAACACACACTCATCCCTAGAGAGAGAGAGAGATTAGATTTCCTTATTAGAACATGGTAGTCAGCCGGGCATTGGTGGCGCACGCCTTTAATCCCAGCACTCAGGACGCAGAGGCAGAGGCAGAGGCAGACGGATCTCTGTGAGTTCAAAACCAGCCTGGTCTACAAGAGCTATTTCCAGGACAGGCTCCAGAGCTACACAGAAAAACCCTGTCTCAAAAAACCAAATAAAAGAACATGGTAGTCTTTGTATATCCATGTGTTCATATTTTATGTCACATTTCATTAATTTTGTTACTATAAAAAATGGAACTTTTAAATGGTCTAGTAATTGGGGAAATCTAAGTGGTTTTTTAAATTTATTTTTATTTTATGTGTATCGGTGTTGTGCAGTGTGTGCATGCAGTGCCTGCAGAGGCCAGATCCTCTGGAACTGGAATTACAGGCAGTTGTGGGCTACCATGGGGTTGCTGGAAATTGAACCAGGGTCCTTTGAAAAAGCAATCTATGCTTTAACCACTAAGCTATGTCGCCAGCCTTAAGTGATTTTTTTTTTTTTTTAAACCAGCTAGCACGTCAAACTCATTCTAAGTTTTTAGCTCTTCTCTGGATTTGTGGGTTTTTCTATGTATGTTGACAACATTTTTTTTTTTTAAGACAGTGTCTCACTATGTCACCCTGGCCTGGAACTTATATGTCTACCAGGCTGGTCCAAGTCACTGAAATACACATGAGTGTTGAGATTAAAAGCATGTAATGTCACACATAGCTTTTTTTTTTTAATTTAATGGTGCCTTTGAGACCATTAAAAGATCTCATAGCTCTGGCTGATCTGTAGACCAGACTGGCCTCTACTTCCCAAGTGCTAAGATGAATGGTGTGTGCCACCACACCCATCATCTTTTTTGATGTTTTAGAACAGGATCTCACTAAGTTGCGCAGGAAGTTCTAGAACTTGCCCTGTTGCTCATCTTGCTCTTGAACTCAAAGATTTTCCTATCTCCATTAACCCCCAAGTTCTAGGATTATAAATCTTCACCACTGTGTCTGGCCAGTTGTTTCCTTTTCAAACCATGAATCTGAAACTGTTGTTAAGCAATGCTAATAATCATTCTCATACTTTAGAATATGCCGTAGGATTTTAAACATTAGCATGACAACTCCTTTTAAAGACAGTATTTAGTATAAATAAGGGAAGGGAGTATCTTTTTTTTAATTTATTGACTCTCAGGTTAGGAAAAAATTATACTATAAAAGTTTAGCATGGGGTGGGGGGGCTGGAGAGATGGCTCAGAGGTTAAGAGCACTGGCTATTCTTCCAGAGGCCCTGAGTTCAATTCCCAGTAACCACATGGTGGCTCACAACCATCTGTAATGAGATATGGTGCCCTCTTCTGGCCTGCAGGCATATATGGAGGCATAACATTGTATACGTAATAAATTAATAAATCTTAAAAAAGTTTAGCATAGCTTCTCGGTGACTATCTCACTTATTTTTCTTTGATATATGCCATTTTCTTGATGGCTTATCCTTTTCTAGGAGTCAGTATAATTGTATTTTAACAATCTGTAAGTTATTTTACTTAAGATACATCCATCTCCATAACTAGAACTCATCTTTCTGCTTTGCCCTTTTTTCTTTGGGTATCAGGACCCTGTCTTAATAAGAACTGAGAAGCAGGTTTGTTTCTGTATCCTGGGAAATGTTTGTTGAGTGCCACTCTAGACTTGTACATCCTACCTTTAGTCTATAAATAGTGTTCTCAGTGGCTTTGAAGTGTATACAGAAACCACTCTGGTCTGCAATGTTATTTTCTCCTTTCTATAGCCTTGTTCTCCCCTCTTCAATCTAGTCCCAAAACTACAACCAGAGTAATGTCTTAAGGTGTAAATTGGAACATTAAACACCTTTACTCCATACTCTTTTAGAGGGTTTCATGGAGAAAAAAAATACCATGTCCCTACCAAAGCTTATTTCCTTTCTGGTCACGTGTACTTCTCACTCAATTCTCTTTGGCCTACTTCTTCTTTAGTCATGACAACCCATATTGCTGGGCCTTTGCACTTGTGTTCTCTGTCCCATTCACTGTTAATCCACCGCATGCTCTGATTTCTAGCTTCCATCAAATACTATCCAGAGGTCAGGCTTACCAGAGCTACTTCTGGATGATTTACCTGAGCACTTTGCACAAACACTGCCTCTTAAGAACTGGGGTTGTTAATTTTTATTCTTAGCATTTGCATCAACTGAATATTGGCTTTGTTTTACTTATTATCGTCTTGTGAAGTTTTTTTTTAAGTTTTTATTTACAGTTCTAATCTCTGGTACTTAGAGCATAAATCCCATCCATACCATTCCTAAATATTAGTTGACTGAATAAATCAAATGAATTGAAGGAACTCACCAATAAATGCTACTCAGCTTACAGTAGTTTTAAATAGAAAACTCTTATTTATTTATGTTTATGTGTGTGCCTGAGTGTATTTATGTGTACCACATGTATACAGGAGGCCAAGGAGGTCAGAAAAGGGCATTGGATCCTCTGGAACTAGAGTTATAGGTAGCTGTAAACCACCATGTAAATGCTAGCAACCAAACTTGGGTCTTCTGCAAGAGTAGTGCAAGTGCTTGTAACTTCTGAGCCATCTCTCCAGACCCTAGTAGAAAGACTTTGATACCTCCCTTTCCTGGTTCTTCCTTTATTACTGGACATTTCAGGGGCTTAGGTTTTATTTCTTGGGGTTTGGTTCTTTTTTTAGGCTAGTGTACAAAGCAGTGGGTTTCATCATGGCAGCCTCATACGTCATTATACTTCATTCTCATCACTCTTCTCCATTGCTCTTCCCTATCCTCCTTACCCTGCTTGGGTTTTTTTGCACTGGTAGAAACAAAGCCAGGGCCTTTTAAATGCTAGGCAAGCATTCTATGACTGAAGTATAATTCTGGTTCAAGTTTATTAATTCTGGTGTCAAGTCTTTTGCTTGTTTATCGTTATATAGTGAGAGTGAGTCTCATTTCATAGCCCTGACTGGCCCAAAATTCACTATGTAGACCAGAAAAGCCTTAAACTCATAGAGACCTGCTTATCGCTGCCTCCTGAGTGCTGAGATTAAAAGCATGCACCACCTCACCCAGCATCTGGAGTTTTTTGTTTTGCTTTGTTTAATATTTCCACTTTTGAATCCCTTAGTTAATGAGAAGTAAAAAGGAGGTTCAGATTGGTGCTCCCTGTAATTCTGGCACTCAGAAAACTAAGACTGGAGATTACTGTACTCCCAGCCAATGTGGGCTACATAGTGAGATCCTGTCTCATACAAAAACAAAAGAAATGTTATGTATGGATTGTTATGGCCCATTTTCATTCCTGATTTTATTTGTATTTTCTCTTTTTTCTTAAACTTATAGCAAAAAAGTTTCCTTATGTCAGTTCATTTTATATTCATTAATTTTTGTTTTTCTTCCATTTTCTTATAACTTTTTTCTACTTATAATGCATCTTCTATGCTCATTTTCTATTAGTTTATAAATATCTAAGATATGTGGCTTTGAAATGCCATTACTAATAATACTTTGACCACATTCTATTCCATTTAAAAGTACTATTCTATTGATCTGTCTCTCTCTCTCTCTCTCTCTCTCTCTCTCTCTCTCTCTCTCTCTCTTTCTCTCTCTCTCTCTCTCTATTTGTTTTTTGAGACAGGGCCTCAAACTCACTGTGATCCGCCTGCCTCTGCCTTCTGAGTGCTGGGATTAAAGGCGTGTGCCACCACTGCCCAGCTATTGATCATTTTCTAAACTACCTTTATCTTGGTGGGGCTTTTTTCCTTAACCTTAATTATTTCCATGTTAGATTTCTTTTAATATATACTAATAGCAGTTTTTTGGTTTTTGGTTTTGGTTTTTTGGTAAGCAGTCAAGTGTATAATTTGAGCAAGCAGGGAGTGGGAACGCACCACGTAGAGAAGAAGCAGGCCTGATGGACATTGTTAACTAAACTGAAACTTTGGTCGTAATTTGGTTATTATGCATGTGTGCAGGCACAGGCAGACTACAACACAATCACTCTGACAACCTTGAGGGGTCCATTATTTACTTCCACCATGAGTTCCAGGGATCAAATTGAGGTCATCAGGATTGCACAGAAAGTGCTTTTATTTTACCTGCTGAGCTGTCTGGCCTTCCCACACTTAATCTTTTTAAAAGTTTCTTGGATTTTAAAAAAGAAGCCATTTTGTAGAATTCAAGAGATGATGTAGAATGTAGATGTAGAATTCAATAAGATGATATATACTTGTAATCCCAGCACTGAGGAGCTGGAGACAGGAAGCCTGCTTGTTGATCTCTAGGCCAGTAAGAGACTTTTTCTTGTATGTCACTGTTTGTTCATCTGTTGGGGTGACTGTCTCTTCTAGTTATTTATCAGTGAGGATCCTTCTAATAAGCAACTTTCTCTTGAGGGCTCAGTGTCTAGTGGCTTTCAGGATAGAAAAAATAAACCACCAGCACAAATATCAAAACAGGCCAAAGGGATGGGGGGAGAACATGAAGTAAAATCAGGACCAAAAAGTCCAGTTTAAAAATTCTTTTAAGATAGGCAGTGGTAGTGCATGCCAATACAGAGAAACCCTGTCACGATTAAAAAAAAAAAAAGCTTTAAATAAAAAATTTAACCAAACTACAAAATGAAGACTGTGGTCCCATGAGATGATTAGCCGGTAAAGGCACTTACCATCAGTCGTCAGGTCACCAGTTGCATTTCCTGTACCACATGGTGGGAAAAGAAAACTGACTCCCACAGGTGATCCTCAGACTTCTATACATGCATGCTCTGTGGTACACGTCTACCCCCACATACCGATAAATGTTTTAAAATTATTTTTTATTTATTGTTTTGTTTTCAATACATCCTGACTGAAATGTCCCCTCCCTTTTGCACCCGACACACATATAAATATTATAAAAAGTTATTTTTTACTTAAAAAAATGTAGCTCTGTTGATAGTCATTGTCTAACAATCACTGAGCCCCAGTATTGCATACAACTGAGTGTGATGGCATACTTCTGTAATCCCGGCACTTTCCAGAGGTGGAAGTAAAACAATCAAAATCAGGGTCATTCTTCATTCAAACTTGCATAGCAAATTAAAGGCCAGCTTGGGCTACATGAGGCTTGTCTTTAAGAAAGGACAGAGAAATTGGAGCAGTACTTCCCAAGTCTGTTGTAATGTAGTGAGTCTGAGCTGGAGTCTGTTTAGTTCTCTATTCCTGCCACACTGCATACGGGCTGAAGGCTAGGCTGGCCAAGGGTACTTTTGACAACAAGAACTATGGTGTGAAAATTCCTTTCCTGGAAGAGATATGAACAGTGTCTGCCCTTTCCTCCTGAGGTCCTAACAACAAATCAAAGTATGATTCCATCACAGTTCACTGAGGGGTACCAATGAGATTACTGGGCATACTCACAGAACATGGGTTAGAACATAGATTAGAATACAACAAGGGTCATCCCAAAACAACCACACTGGGAAGTCTTCATCCAGCATGGATGATGGCTTTCCCATAGTCAGGGTTCTCTTGTTTTTGGTTTTTGGAGACAGGGTTTCTCTGTGTAGCTTTGGAGCCTATCCTGGCACTCGCTCTGGAGACCAGGCTGGCCTCTAACTCACAGAGATCTGCCTGCCTCTGCCTCTGGAGTGCTGGGATCAAAGGCGTGTGCCACCAACGCCCAGCCTTAGTCAGGGTTCTCTAAGGAATACAACTGATAGAATGGTGTGTGTGTGTGTGCACCTGTCTGTCTGTACTTTTCTGTAGGGTACCAGAAGGTGTGATCCAGATTTAGGATGGGTCATCTCTCCTCAAATGATCCAATCAAGAAAATCCCTCACAAGTGTGCCCAGCTACTTGGGTTTTAGATGATTCCATATGTAGTCAAGTTGACAACCAAGGTAAACCATCATGTTCCCCGTCTAGTCTTCTCCAACCTCTATACCCTCGATACTTCCCGAGACCCTGTGCAGTTAGGACAAAATTGCATGCAACTGGCTTTTGGAGAGTGGCAAGCTAGAGTCCATTGGTTCTTCCATACCCTCCTTCTAAGGGAAGAGTGTCCACAGTCCACAGTCAGATCAATTAGCCAATGACAGATTTTTTTTACAAGCAGGCATAGCTAAACTCATGAAGACAGCAACAGTTTGGTTCAGAGAATAGCACCTGAGGACCGGTGATCATCAGTTTAGCTTCCTTTGCATATCCAGAGCCTGGTGCACTGGTCCCTGTGAACTTTACGAGCTCTGAACCAAGTAGGTTTCTGCTCATTCTAGAGCACAACTCCCTACCCCACCCCCATCCTGTGTCAGAGAGCTGAGGTAGCAAACATAACATTGAGTCCTGCACCAGCAGAGGAGAACCAAGAGAACCAGGCAGTCCCCTGCTGGTTTCAACACTTTCAGACCCCACCCAGTAATAAAGCATCCTATGGGAAGAAGGCCGAAGAAACCACACCATCTGCCAGGTAGAGGTCTGTACTCTCATTGCCCCTTACGGCAAACCACTTGGCTCTAGAGGCCAAATAGTCCTCTGGCCACCAGCTCAGATTTCTCTCTTGATTTAGTCGTCCACATGCATTAAGGTGCACTCCTTGCTGTACAGAGTAAAGCACCAACAGCTGTATCCCTGTGCCCTCCATAGCTGGCATTCCCAACTATTTAACTCAGATGGCAATTATCTGCCCATTACTCTCCTGGCTGTTTCCCACCTGACATTGTGGTAGGATGGTTTTCAGATCTCCATTGTACCTCAAACCCAAACCAAACTTTAAGTGTACCATGTGGTTATATCACTCTGAGCTGTGGGTTGAGGTGCGGTGGATTCATTCTCCAGTACTAGTATGCCAGGTTGAACTAAGCCAGACCAAACCTTGTGCTGCATTTAGAACTTTACAGAACCCTAGGTTTCTCTTGGAGCTACCCACCAGCCTCTACTGTGGCTTGTGTTTCCCTTTCCTTAGGAACCAGGATAGGAACTACAGACTGTTTTCTTCTGTGTCACCTTTCTGTCTTCATACTTTTTAGCCCTGTCTGTATCACCTTCTTGATTCCCCAATGCTCTTGCCACCTTTCTCTCCTCCAAATACCATCTTTCCTTTGTTATCTTGACATTTGTCTTTTGTAGAGTCATACAGAAGAAATGTCTATTCTCTTTAAGAAGAGAAAATTTGCCATTATGTTTATCTGTATTTTTTTCTTGTGTCTTGTAGAGAAAGCTCCAAAAAGTCATTTATTTGACTAATTCAGTTTTCCTGTTCTATTTAAATACTGCTTACCACATTTCCTGTGGTTGTTTTTCTAATTGTTTTTCTCTGTATAGCTGCCTATTACATATTTAAATGCAGTCAGTCCAATTTATACCTTTTTTTATTGAGCCTTAACCTTCAGAGAGTAATATAGTAAATGTAAGCTCAGTTAATTTGATTTATTGGTTGATTGATTGACTCTAAGTGTACTTTGCCCTTGCTACTTTCAAACACCTGTGGCCCCACTCCAGGGTCCCAAGTACTTGGGATTTCAGATGTGCACCACCACACCTGGTATCCTCAGTTTTGGGATGGAGATATATATCTCTATATATAAATATATAGATATAAATAAATATATAGATTTTTGTTTATTCTAACTGCTGCCATGATCAAGATCAGAATGTTCTTACATCCCAGCAGGTAGGTTCCTTATGCCACTTCTCACTGATTCTGTAATATTATTCTACCTCATTCACTGCCTCTTAGTTTTATCTGTCTTTGGACTACATATTAATTGAATCATAAATTACATATACTTTGTATTTGATTCTTTCATCCAACAGTCTGTGAGAGTTCCATCCATTTTATTGCATCTGAGAGTAATACATTGTTTATTGCTGTGTAATATTTTGATAGTATCCTACTATTTATTCTGTTGAACATTTGTTTGTTTTAGCAGTTTTGGGCTATTATGAATAATGCTACCATGAACTTCTTTTTTTGGGGGGGGGGTTTCAAGGCAGGGTTTCTCTGTGACCTTGCAGGCTGTCCTGGAACTAGCTCTTGTAGACCAGGCTGGTCTCGAACTCACAGAGATCCGCTTGCTTCTGCCTCCCAAGTGCTGGGATTAAAGGCATGCGCCACCACCGCCTGGCCCCATGAACATTTTTTGTGTGTGTCTTTGTTGACTATATACTCTTATTTTTCTTCCATATTTATCCAGAAGTGGGAATATTAGGTTATAAAGTGCACTAAGGATTGGCCCAATAGCTCAAGCCTGGAACCCTAGTCCTGCTGATAAGGCAGAGAGTAAGGCAAAAGGATCAGAAGTTCAAGGCCACCTTGGACCCTGTCTCAAAATTCAAAAATACAAAAATGTAGTAGGAGGGCATTTTTTAAAAAAGAAAGAGCCGGGCGTTTGTGGCACACACCTTTAATCCCAGCACTCGGGAGGCAGAGGCAGGCGGATCTCTGTGAGTTCGAGGCCAGCCTGGTCTACAAGAGCTAGTTCCAGGACAGCCTCCAAAGCCACAGAGAAACCCTGTCTCGAAAAACCAAAAAAAAAACCCAAAGATAAATAAAAATAAAAATAAAAAAAATAAAAAAGAAAGAGAAGATTGGAAACGACACACGACTCAATGGTTAAAAGCATTTGCTACTCTTGAAGAGGACCTGAGATCATTTCCCAGCACCCATGTCAAGCATCTCACACAACCACCTGTAATTCCAGCACCTGGTATCCATGGACACCTGTGCTCACATCAAATTCAAGTGTACACATACAACTACACACACACACACACACACACACACACACACACACACACACACGCTAAATAATGAACTAAATCCTTTAAAAACAGAAAAAGAGGACATCAAGTTGCAAGAGTGTGGAGGAGTAGGAAGTGGGTTGGGTCCAGGAGGAGTTGAGGGAGAAGTAGGGGATAAAAATAATCAAAAACAGTGTGTATGTTTATCAAAGAACTAAGGCTGTATTATAATTCAGTAGTAGAGTACATGTGTGAGAACCAGAGTTCAGGTCCCAGAACTACAGAGAGGAGGGGGGGGGCGGAGAAGAGGAGAGAGAAAAAGAGAGAAGAAAGCAGGAAAGAAAGAGAGGAAGAAGAGCTGTAACTATAGAAGGCACTGCTACAAAGATTGCAGTGTGGTTGCAGTGTCTCTGTCTAGCTCGACTGTTTGAGAGTTTTAAGTGTACATCTCCAAAAACATCTTTTTTTTTTATTCTTTCTGATGGGTTTATAGAAGAACCTCTTTTTTGTGTGTGTGTGCGCGCGCGCGCGCGCGCGTGCGTGCGTGCGTGCGTGCGTGCGTGCGTGCGTGCGTGCGTGTGTGTGTGTGTGTGTGTGTGTGAAGTTCATTCCACATGTCTGAATGATGTCTAAGACCAGAAGAGGAAGACAAACATGCCCTGGAACTAGAGTTATGAGCCACTTGTGGGTGCTGGGACTCAAACTCAGGGTCTGGAGGAATAGCAGGTGCTTTTAATCAGTGATCCATCCTTACAGCTCTGAATCTCATGATTTAACTTGGATTTCCCTGATGAATGCTAGTTAAAAAAAAAAAAATCCCCTTCCTTCTGCTGCTAGCCATTTCAGTAATTTTTCTGTGGTGTACCTGTTTCTGACTTCCATTCATGTTTTTCCTTGAAGTGTCTTTTTGTTACTGGTTTGCATGTTTGCCTTTTAAAAGTAGCTTTTTTATTGTTTTTAGTTTTGTTTTGTTTTGTTTTGTTTTGTTTTGAGACAGGGTCTCTCTGTGTAGCCCTGGCTGTCCTAGAACTAACTCTGTAGACCAGGCTGGCTTTGAACTCAGAGATCCACCTGCCTCTGCCTCCAGAGTGCTGGGATTAAAGGTGTGTGATACTCCACCATCCGGCTCAGTTTAGTATGCTTAGTCTGGCATTTGCTTTCTCTTTGGAAGCCTCAGTTTTGTCTTCCCTCTGCTTCATCTCCACCCTCCACACACACACACATTTATTATAAGCCAGGGATTGATGTTTCTTCGGTGGCTGCTGCAAAGCCCATCCACCTGCATCACTGCAAACCTTGGTTCTTGGCTTACTTGTTCCAGATTGAGGGTATTATTAAGGGGCTGCTGCTAGGGCCTCATGTGCATTCTTCTTAAGCCCTCAATGGGTTGAACATACTTGTCCTTTTCCTCATTCCACCCCCATCTGTAGTTTCTCTTGTAGCAAATCCCTGCCTCTGGTGTGTGCCTACCTTTTCATCAGACATTTCAGAAGAAAACTGAAAGGGAGATGAGGTGGAGGCATTGAAATATTCTAATTACAAGTCATTGCTGGTTCCGTGGGCATAGCTTAAGGGTAAAGTCCTTGCCCAAAATACTTAAAGGTCCTAAGTTCCACCCCCAGGATGAAGAGGGGCTGTTTTTTGATGTTTTCTTTATTTTTGTTGTTAGATGATCATTTGCTGAAGTATTTTCCCTTGTACTTAATAAGCTGGGCATTCCATTGCATTGTTGTTGATGCCATTTATTATGTCATGAGGATGGTGGCCAACAACATTGCAGCCCTTAGATTAGGCAGTCTCCAGATTCTCTTCAATGGTTCCAGAAAGTCCTCTGGCTAAAGATTGGTGTTGAATCTGTTCAGCAGTGTTGAATCCGTTCGGGTGTTGACAGTCTCATCAAAAGTGATATTTCATACAAGGCTATTATCTCAGCACTCAGGAGACTGAGGCAGGAGCATCATGAATTTAAAGCTAGTTTAGACTAATACATAGCTAGAGCCTTTCTCAAAAAAAAAAAAAAACAAACAAACAAAAAAAAAAAAAACAAGCAGACAACTCTGATGTTTTTAATGTTTAATGTCCCTCCCAACCCCAGTGGTACCTTGTGGGTTCTGATGATCAGGGCAGAGGCAGACGGTACCACCTCAGTCTGGTCCTGTCTGCCCTGAATAGTCAGTTTCACTGTCTTCCGAAGACCTGTCCAGACTCTGGTTGTCTTATTGATGTCATCATCAACTTCTTTGGAGAAAGACTCTGGAGATTCCATCTTGGGGCCAGAACAGCTGTGAGGCTGACACTATCAGTTACCTCACATAAAACTGCAGAGATGGCTCAGCAGTTAAGAACACTGGCTACTCTTCCAGAGGTCCTGAGTTCAATTCCCAGCAACCACATGGTGCCTCACAACCATCTCTAGTGGCATCTAATGCTCTCTTCTAGCATTAAGTTGTAAATGCAGCTAGAGCACTCATATACATAAAATAAGTAAACAAATCTTTAAAAACAACTTTAGTGTCATTGCAGTCAAGTTTGATGAGCATGGTGAAGCATCTGGTGTCTTGACTCTGCATGACCAAAGGTTAGACCTTGGCTTCTTCCAAGTGAGAAGCAGAAAAATTAATTCCTAGGTTTCTGGTTTAAATATTTTGAAGGCTATTGATCATTTTTTTAAGATTGGTATCTCCCTCAGAATGTATTTATATGGTTTTAAAACACTTGGCCAACAACCTCCAACAATCATCCTGACCCTGCCTCCCAAAGTATTTGGATTACATGTATCTGCAGCCGTGGCTAGCTTTTTATATCATGAGTACCAAGAATTTGAACCCCAGTCCTCATGCTTGCACATTAAGTGCTATTTCCTGAGCCATCTTCATAGCTGCCTTATATGAATTTGTTTTTGTTTTTTCAAGACAGGGTTTCTCTGTGTAGCTTTTGGAGCCTATCTGACACTGACTCTGGAGACCAGGCTAGCTTCGAACTCACAGAGATCCTCCTGTCTCTGCCTCCTGAGTGCTGGGATTAAATGCGTGCACCACCAATGCCCGGCTTATGCTGCTTTCTTTCTTTTAGATACTGGTAATGCACCTGTGTTTGTTTTGTTTTGTTTTGTTTTGTTTGTATACATGGGTTTGTTACTTTATAGCAAATACTGCTACTACACTGCTTTAAAACTCTGGAAAGGACATAGTAGCTCACACCTTTAATCCCAGCCTGGTCTACAGAGTGAGTTCCAGGACAGCCAGAGCTACCCAGGCAAACACTGTCTCTAAAAACAAAAACCTAGGACAGAACAGTCCAATGGTTGATGAAGATGTTTCCTTTAAGTCTTTCTGTGTTACGTACCCATTTTGCTACTCAGCTCCCCCACTCCTGCTATCAGATCTACGTGAGGACAATAAGACAAAGACTAGGACAATGACAGATATCTAGAATGACCTACCTGAGTGCCTTCATTTGATATGAATGCCATGTGGTCCTTTTGGCAGCTATATAAAAGAAACCAACCCAAGAATTAGGAATATCCCAAGGAACAATTTGAGTATTTTATGGCTCTTGTAGTGCCAAAGCCCTTTCCAAAACCAGCTTGTCAAAGGCTTAGCTGGAGAGCAGGGAGTGTTTCCTATGTTCTTTCGATTTTTGTGGGGGTCATAATTTCAAGAATTGGTATGAAAATAATGCATATTTTAGAAGTTTGGGGAATTAGTATACCTTATTTTTTCTACTTACTATTTCATGTTTATTGCTTTTTGATGTAAGTGGGAATTTGTTTATTTAACAAGGCATGGTGCTCATACTTGGAGTCCTGCACTTGGGAGACCAAAGCAGGAAGTTTCAACCTCAAGGCCAGCCTAGGCTACAGAACAAAATCCTGTCTTTTTATTATTATTATTTTTAAAAAGTTTTAAATTTTATTCTCATCTCTAGTGGGGGAAAGTATAGTAAGGTTTGTTTGTTTGTTTGTTTTTGCATTGCAGCGAAAATACATGGGCTTAGAATGGGTTCTCCATTGACATGTTTTGAAGAGAGAAACAGTAATAAAATATTTAACCAAGAGGGCCCTGAATGTTACTTATAAAGACATCTCCTTTCCCCAAAGATCAGCCCTCAATGATGCTCTACCCACCAGTGGAGAGGAGTAAAATGCAGCTAAAGACATTGGCATTTCTGTAAGAAATTTAAATAACAGGCAGACATATAGAGATTTGTAAATATATATTGTGTGCCAGCAAAACCACAAGAAGATACTGTATTTGTGGTCCAGGGAAGTTTAAATAGTTGTGGTCAAACTTAAAATTCAACATAAAACTCTCATCTGTGATGGAAGCTTTCCAGAAACTGCATGGAGGGTGTGTAAACAACATAAACTCTTCTTATGCAGCCAGGCTTTACAATCCAGTTTCCTTCCTTCCTGTGTGTAGCTACCAGTGTAGACTTCCTGATACTCCAGGTACCTGCCCAGGAAGGACACTGGAGTCCCTTTTGCTTTGTGGCTCACTCCTACAATTCTGATCTCACCTCAGACCTTTCCATGTCTATCTTGTGTAGATGCCAATATTCCTCCTCACTGTGTTGTCCTTGTCCTTCTTGTAGTTAAGTCCTACCACTATCCATGTATTTGATTCTTACTCTTTCAAAAACTTTAAGCTCCATGAAAGCAAGAATATTGTTTTGTTTACCGCTATATTCCTGGTGCCTTAAATCCGGACTGTCACAGCACACCAGGTGCTTAATAAATATTTACTGGATGCATGTAGTGAAGTGCCTTAGAATGCAGTCTAGGAAGAGTCAAGTTACACCTCCCCAGCAGACTGTGAGATCAACCTGAAACACCTCAAATATCTTACTTTCTGTGTTGTGAAAACTGTAGTCCTTGGTAAGAAGACAGGCACTAACAGTGGTACAGAAGCTTCAGGTGCACAGGCACCTGACTTACACAAAGTAAAAATTTCATTTTTTACAGAGAAAAAAAAAAGTTCTACTGTTTTTGGCCTTTGAAATTGTTGAAGACCCTCCAGATGTTAGTTGCACTGATACGGGAGCTCTTTCTAGACACCATGCAAATTGGAGCACATGCACATGTATTACATGCTTTTCTGACATGTAAATGCAATCCCTTTTGTCCAGCTTTTAGTCCTTTGATACCTTCCCAGCTGAGGAGTCTGTTGCAGGTAATCATTCCCAGACTGTTGGACTTGAACACATCTTTCTCCTATCTATTTCTTTGCTACCTTTATTAAGCTGTCCTACCCATCCTTCTCTGGTGCAATAAACATGTTAGGTTTTTCTGGATATGCTCCAGAGCTTCATTGCTGATGATCTGGGACATTTGGTAGGAAGTGTACTTCATACACGATGCTGGTAATCTCTGTGATATGCTGTTAAGTATGTGTATTATGTATGTATAAATATATGGCATTTATATAAATACATTCATGAAGGTTAAAGAGAGAGCTCATAGTTAATCACATATGGCAACATATATGCATAAATACCTCTGAAATAGACACCAGAAATTGTCCATAGGGCTATGGAACAAAAGGTTAAAAACCCAAGGTGGTTTCATTCTGTTTTTAAAATTCTGCCTTTTATATTATTTTATAATGAAGTGTGTTTTTACAGCTATATATTACTATACAGCTTCAGTTTGACCTGCTGATTAGAGCTAAGTGCCACCAACTCATAAGGTGGTGCTCACACTGAATATGCTTCCTTGTTAGGAGCAAGCATGGCTTCAGCCTACGTGGCAGCTGTTAGTTCTATCTTGTTGGTTTTAAAAAAACGAGGCTGTGTTGGGTTACCCTAATAGTGACTGGTAGAGTTATACTCTTTCTGTCCTATCAGTATATAGCACCGAACCTACACTGCAAAATGGCTTAGAGATGTTGCATGTCCTTCTAGTGTACTTCTAAGGTCGAGCAGGTGCCACTCATAGTAGGTTGCTCTATTAAAGACTGTTCTCAGCCTGTTGGCTAGCAAATGCTGAGTAAAGAAATAGAAATAGGTCTGAGGTTGATCTCAGTGGCACACTGTGGTATGGCATGTGAAAGGGTCATAGGTCAATTGCCAGCCAGCAACCCCCTCTCCCACCAAAAAAAGAACAAAGAAGTAGTGTAATAAAGTTTTCCTGAACTGTGTTTTCACTCTTTTTTGGTTTTTCAAGAAAGGGTTTCTCTGTAGCTTTGGAGGTTGTCCTAGAACTCACTCAGTAGACCAGACTGGTCTTGAACTCAGAGATCCGCCTGCTTCTGCTTCCCAAGTGCTGGGACTAAAGGTGTGCACCACCACCACCACCACCACCTAGCTCTTGTGTTTTCAATCGTATGAGGTTGTGTGTCAGACTTGGTGATCAGGACTGGACCTGACAAGATATGTCATCAATTCTCATGACAGTTTTCCAGATTGACTTACAGAAAAATATGTCTTTCTGTTCTAAACATAGGAATGTTTAGAAGTAAGAATGATAGGCCAGGCAAGGTGATACATGCCTAAAATCCCAACACTCAAGAGGCTGAGGCAAGACTAACCTGGGCTATTCAGTGAGACAGTGTTGCAAAAATAAATAAAATCAACTCTATCTGGTGTATACACAGTCTTGTAATCCCAGCACTCAGGAGGTATAGGCAGGAGGACCCAGGAGTTCATAGTCAAATAGACACTTCCCATCATCACTTATAGACTGAAAGCTTGGGCCTTAGTTTTCTTTCCCATCTCACAAGATGAAAGGTGGAAAAGCTAAGAAGCTAGACACAAAGAAGAAAACTGCAGCCAAGAAGATTGGTGATGGTGTGAGTGCAGGGGGCCTTAAAGTTAAAAGCCAAGGAAGGGGAAGCCCACTGCAGCTGAAATCCTGTCCTTGTTAGTGGAGTTGGCACAGTCTTCTCATTTGCTATGTGTTCCAAAAAGGTCTTATGTAAGAGAAAGTACTCAGCTGTTAAACCCAAAGTTGGGAAGGAAAGAGGAGGGAGTGTCTTGCTATTATCACAAAACCACTTGGTGGTGACAGGAACGATGGTACCAAGTTGGTTAATATTATCCTACCCAAGCATATCTCAGAGCTGCTGAGCATCCTTGCCAGGCACCACCAAGTGAACTTGTTGATGCAGCTAGGCGGTCAGTGTCTTGCTATTTGTCCCTCAACAGAGTTACTCTGTGTAGAAGACACCAGAAACTGGTATCTGTGAAGTTAAAAAAAACAAAACAACAACAACAACAACAAAACCTCAAACCCTTCACTGGTGTTTACTTCAAAAAGATGATACTCAGGGAGCTGAGATCTTTGATGTGGACAGAGTTAGATGCAACAGTGCAACCATCAGGCAGTACAGCACCTATCAGAAAGCTGTGGACTTTAAATTGTGCCCAAGACCAGCACTATTCCTCATATGCTGTTGCTGCATATACCTGCTTTTGCTTGAAACACACAAGGTTTCCTCACAAGTTTGGTCTTCTGAGTGTCTTACCAAGAACCCAAACTAATCAACTGATACATTTGTGTGTGTTTGTTCAAGGTCATCCTTTGCTCCATAGTCAAGTTCCAGGCCAGCCAGTGTACATGAGACCCTACCTCAAAGAAAAGATGAGGATGACAGTGGCTAATCTGTAAGATTTCATTAAGGATTAAATGAGAAAATAGGTAGAGATGTGTAGATTTAAAAATATAGGTCATAATATGTGTTTTCAATGTGGGAAGATTTCTGTTAGGATTTTAACAGCCCTTTGGAAAAGGTTCCCTTTACAGCACTCTTCCCTCAAAGGGCTGTTACAGTCCTGTCACACAACAGGGTATCTTCCCAGGTCACCACTGAAATTTAGTTGCTGTTTTCATGTAGTCTTTAGATCTTCTAGCATTTCCATTCTCTCCCTTTTTTTAGCTATTGCCATTGCCTTGTATCTTTGGTTGTCAAAACCCTGTTAGACTCACTGTGAAGGCCTAGCATGAAAGTGAGTCTGACTTAGGTGACTTTTCAGAAGGCAAAGCAGGTGTGCTCACAAGCACAGCACCCCAGGGTTTTCCTAGAAACGGAAACTTGTTGATCCAGGGCCTACAGCCCTTACAGGAACACAACTCCACTTTGGAAATGAAACCATGTTGTGGGCGTTCCAGCCCTTTTCTTGCTGGCCTCCTTTCCACACCATTCCTTCTGCAGTCCCACCCCATTCAAGCCTGGCACACAGTCCCATGAACATGCCACCTGCCTTCTCTTTCTGGCCCCATCCTTTGGCTGCTTGGTTTATTTTTTTCCACATCCTCACCCTCTTCCAGCTCCAAGTTAAATAACCCTCACAGATGGCTTGTTCCATCAGAGCTGTTCAAGAACACAGCACAATGAAGTGAGGTCCAGAAGAAGCTGCCAAAGTCTGAGACTGCTCTAGCTGTGGTGGTTCAAGATGAGTTTGTCATCATTTCCCTAGAAGTCCACAGACTAGGAGCAGAAAGGCTTGCAGGTGGTGAAGAAGAGGAGAGAGGGGTCCTCCTCAACACTGTAAACCTCTAGCAGCTAGCAGCTGCTTCTCACTTAGATTTGCAAGTCAACCTGGACCAGCTGTAGTACATGCTCTATTTTTCCATAAAAGACAATGAGAGCTCTTCGTAGTTGACAATTTTCCCATTTTTTGTTTGTTTTGTTTTGTTTTAAGACAGGGTGTCTCCGTGCAACAGCTCTGGCTGTCCTGGAACTCACTCTGTAGACCAGGCTGGCCTCAGACTCACAGAGATCCGCCTACCTCTGCCTCCCAAGTGCTGGGCATAAAGGCATGTGCCACCACTGCCCAGCTTTTTCCCAATTTTTGTAGCATAGAAACCCACAGGAAATGATAGTCTTCTTTGTTTGGGCTTGTGTTTTGAGTTCTGACTGAATCTCTTCATGAACTTCTAAGAGGTCTAGATTCCTGCCTTGCTTGACCTGAAAGGCAGTATTCCTGTCAAGATCCAGAATTTCACTCTTCCCTTCCTGTCAGCAAGGCCATGGGAGCTTTCTGTCTGTCCTGTCATTGTCTTCCCATTGCTTTCTCTGTCACTCAGCCATGTCTGCTATGCCTACAGTGATCTTAAAAGTTTACTCTTCCATTTCCCCACTCTCCTTCCTTCTGTTATAATCACATGGATCTAGTTTATTTTGTCTTCATTGAGTTAGTTTTTCCTGTGGGACTTGAGGCCTTAGATTAGAGTATCTCTATCTTTCTTTTCCTTCTCACTCTTCAGAGCTACTGTAAGCAGATTCTTGTGAAGTTTCCAAAGAAGGGTAGTGTGTGCTGTTCACTGCTATAGTGTCTCTCACTTGATTAACAGTTCTCCTGATGGACCTCCCTCCCTTTCTCCCTCCCTCCCAGTGAAGAGTATACTCACAGCTGATCTCCTTGAACCCTAGCATGCCATGGCAGGAAACAACCATGAGCCATGGTCTGGTGTATAGTACAAAGACCTTTGAGAGATACCTGTGTAGGTATTGTCTTAGTATCCAGCCAGGACTAGTTTCTTAAGTCTTAGCCATATTGTATCTAGAAAAATGAAGTGAATCTGAATGACAAAACTTTTCTCAGGCCAGGTACCCTGAGAAATTTTTAATCTTTATTTACTTTCTGTTCTTGCACGTAACTTAGCTGAGCATCCACTTGGTTTGTGTTCATCAATGTCCAAACTGTTCATAACTTCTCTTTTTTAAAGGTTTATTTATTTATTTATTATGTATACAGATCATATATACCCTGCTGGCCAGGAGAGACCTGCCACATCTCATTATAGATGGTTGTGAGCCACCATGTGGTTGCTGGGAATTGAACTCAGGACGTCTGGAAGAACAGTCAGTGTTCTTAACCATTGAGCCATCTCTCCAACCCCTGATAAGTGTTCTTTTTTGTCCTGAGTGCTTTGGGGCTATCACTTGAGCTAGGGAAAGTGTTGTAGCCTTTAAGTGATGGCTTGAAGTAGTTCTTTTCCTTCACGAGTGCCCTGTTTCCCTTTGCTGGAGCACTGTTTCCTCCCTGAGAGGCCACATAGTAGTAGGACTGAGTACAGACAACTCTGAGTTAGAATCCAGCTGCTTCATCACTGATTATATGCTCATTTTCTCTGCCATTCAGTTTCTTCTTTTGATCTCACAAGATTACTGTGATTATCAAATGAAATAGCACAGTGCTTAGCCACTGCATTCACTGCCTCACCTATAACCCAGCTTTCCCAGTAAAATGGGATATTACAGCCACTAAGAGACTATGACCAGTGAAAAGTGCAGGCAGGTTAAGTAAAGTGCTGACCGGCGGCTGCACTTAACCCCTACCCTCAACCTCCAATAGACTATTTCACGCTCAGTACCCAACTGTTTCCAAGTTCTATGATGATGGTCCTGGAAGGCAAGCCTGCTTCCTCAATGCTGCCAGAGGTGTTGCTAGTACACACAGAGATGTGAAGTGGTTGCCAGAGATTACCTTGCCTCATTGCATCTCTGTTCTTTTTGTGGGGGGTTGCGGGGGCGGGGGGATGTCAAGACAGGGTTTTTCTGTGTAGCTTTGCTGTCCTGGAACTCTCTCTAGACCAGGCTGACCTTGAACTCAGAAATCCGCCTCTGCCTCCCAAGGGCTGGGATTAAAGATGTGTGCCATCATGCCCTGGCTTATCTCGCCTCTTCTTAAGGGTCCCTCCTGACATCAGATCTGATGAGAAGTTAGCCTAAAAGCCTACCCAGTCTCCTGTGGGGCTTATTTGGCTTATGTTCTCCATGTGGCCCAGAGGGAGTTGTGGGATGTTGGAGACAGCCATGGGAAAGAGACAGCTCACCCAAGTGCGTAGTGCATGAGCCAGCAGCTCCCTTCTGCCTTCTGGAGCAAGCTCAGTGAGGCCACTGACAACAGTCACCAGAACACTAAACAGGTGATTAAAACATCAGGAAAAGTCTTTCCAAACTTCACAGAAAGCATACTGACACCAATAGAAATTTTCCATTCTGGAACTGTATACACTGGTCCACTTATTCTTCCTCTACTCTGGCCAGAGAAGAACTTTATGCTAATGTGGCTTCAAACCCTCCACATCTTTCTTGAGTGGTTTATGATATGAGAAGAACCTGAATCATCTTTCTCTGCCAGAATCATCTCTAGCCTCTTGCTATCAGTTCAAATTATGAGCTTTTAATTCTTCCTGAGGGTCAAGCCCAGATCGTGGCATTGCACCTGTAATAGTTGAGTTCTAACATCAAACTCAGTAGCAAACTGTCTTTCCTCCTCTGCAAGGTCTAGAATCATAGGGACTTTGAAGACATTTAGCAATCCCACTCTTTTGTATTTACCCAAAAGATCTAAGAATCAGTTTGTTCAAAAGATATCTTCCCTCCCATGTTCACTGCAGCATTATTCACCAGTTGCCAAGTTACAGAATCAACTTAAGTGTTCATCAATGGATGGATAAAGAAAATGTAGTGTTAGGTGGAGCACAATAGAGAAGGATATACCCAGAATCAACCTCTGGCCTCCATACGTGTGAGCACACACAGGCAAGCACATCTGTGCATATACCACACAAAAGAAGAGGTTGTGTGTGATGTACATAGCAGAATATCATTCAGCCTTTCCAAAGGAAAAAATTCTCTCATTTACTGTAACATAGGTCAAACTGGATGGGAGAGTATTATATAGGAAATAAGTCAGGCACAGAAAGATCCCATAGATTCTCACTTATATGTGGAATATAAAACAACAGAAATGGGGGAGGAGGATGGCTTAGTTTTGAAGCCGTGCATTGGTGATGCACGCCTTTAATCCCAGCACTTGGGAGGCAGAGGCAGGCGAATCGCTGGGAGTTCGAGGCCAGCCTGGTCTCCAGGACGAGTGCCAGGACAGGCTCCAAAGCTACACAGAGAAACCCTGTCTCGAAAAACCGAAAGAAAGAAAGAAAGAAAGGAGGGAGGGACGGAGGGAGGAAGGAAGGAAGGAAGGAAGGAAGGAAGGAAGGAAGGAAGGAAGGAAGGAATCTGCTTAAGGAGCTGGAGAGATGCCTCAGAGGTTAAAGTGCTTGCTGTTTAGTGTGAAGACTGGAGTTTGGCTCCCCAGACCCCATGTAAATGACAGGTAGACATGGTGGCCCACTAGTTATTGAGTACTCAGAAAGCATAGGCTTGGAGTCCTGGGAGCAAACTGGCTAGCCAGACTAGCTGCATTAGTGAACTTAAAGGTTAATTGAGAGACCTGGATTCAATGAATAAGTCAGAGAACGACCAAAGACTTCACGCCTCCACCTGCATACTAGCATACACACATATATCTACACACATTTGAGCATACATATATGTAAGCATACCACATGAGAAGGGAGGAGAGAAAGGAAAGAACCTGCACTAATGACTAGGGATAATTGTACCCACATTTGGGAGCCTGAGGCAAAAGGATCATGAGTCCCAAGACCATTGGGTGCCTGCATAACTAGACCTTGTTTTAGCAGATGAGTGGGCCTGGGGAGGAAGAGTCAGCAACAATAGGCTATCCTCTCCATTCTTATGAATTCCTACACTGAATCGGATCCTTTCCTTTGTGAAAATTGTGAGGGTTTGGCCTCACATACAAATGCTCTGGACCTTGAAAGCTGTGGGATGTTAGAATAGTGAGTTAAAACCAGAATCATGTTCATTACTAGTTGTATCACCTTGAGAAAGGTATTTCACTTCTCTGTGTGTTGATTTCTTCATCTGGGTCACTAAAGTAATGAGGTACCCACTTTACAAAGTTGTTGTGGATATTAAGTGAAATTGGTTTGTAAATCATTTCGCACACCGGGCAGTGATGGCACATGACTTTAATCCCAGCACTCGGGAGGCAGAGGCAAGCAGATCTCTGTGAGTTCGAGGTCAGCCTGTTCTACAGAGTGAGTTCCAGGACAGCCAGTGCTTTTTACACAGAGAAACCCTGTGTTGAAAAAAAAAAATCATTTGGCACAGTGCCTGGCACATATTAGCTGTTCACGGAGTGCTAGCCATAGCTGTTAAAGGTGAATGGAGCACCCAGCATTATGTTGTTGTACTCTGGGAGACCCACTGGCACTCTCCCAGGAAGACAGCTGTATGAGGTGGCAAGAGCCTTGGACTACAAAATTAGTATGTCTGCTTTCAGATCTTAGCTTTGCTGAGCATGTCATTTAATTTAGCTGAATTTCAGTTTTCTTGTATCTGTTATCTGGATGTAGTAGTAGTAACTGCTCTATAGGGTACTAAGGATTTTCAAGATTGTAAAAGTGCCACGAAAAATGCAAAGTATGGGAGGCTGGAGAGATAGCACTGGTTGCTCTTCCGGAGGACCCAGGTTCAACTCCCAGCACCCATATGGCAGCCCACAACGGTCTATAATCCAGTTCTGGGGGATCCAATATCCTCACACAGACATACATTCAGGCAAAACAAAATAACACACACACACATTTTTGTTTTTTTGTTTTTCTTTGTATTGCTTTGGAGGTTGTCCTGGAACTCACTCTGTAGACCAGGCAGAGATCCACCTGCCTCTGCCTCCCGAGTGCTGGGATCAAAGGCATGTGCCACCAATGCCTGGCAAAAAATACAGTATTTTTTAAATGCCAAGTATGAACTGGGTACAGTGGTATATGCCTATAATCCCAGCTACTCAGAAGGCCAGCACAGGTAGCTGTAGGCAAGTCTGGGCAACATAGTAAGACTATCTAAAACAAACAAACAAAAAAATCAATAAAGTATAGGCCAGCATAAATGCCTAGCCATAAAACCCTTGTCACAAAAACTGATGACCGAGTTCAATCCCCAGATCCCACCTGAAAAAGAGAGAACTGATTCCTTTGTCCTATGGCAAAATTGTCCTCTGACCTCCACATGTACATTGTGGTGCACACATACACATGTACACACACACACACACCATACACAAAAATAATAATAAATTGAAAAGTAGTAGTATAGGCATGTAGCTCTGTGGCAAAGTATTTGCCTAGCACAATTGAAGCCTAGTTCCATCCCTGTACCACAAAAAAAAAGAAAGTAATGTAAGATTATATACATTTTAGCTAAAATGGAGTTGTATTTTAAAGGATGACTAAATTTATCACTATTTCTACATAATCTTCCAACATATCCAACTTATGTTTATTTGTTTAATTATTTTGTTGTTGGTTTTATTTTGAGACAACCTTTAAAAAGGTCTCACTCTGTAGTCCAGACTGGCCTCAGATCCACAATGATCCTTCTCCCTCAAGCCTTCCAAGAGATGGGATTACAGGAATAAGCTACCATACCACACTAACCTTTTAGGCTTTAAAACAGTAATTCTCGACCAGTCTATCTGAATCTGTGCATTCTGTGTTTAGAAAAAGACCCTGTTTGAAAACTAAGGGAGAGAGAGGTTAGGGAGACTGACTGTATAGTGGGTAAGATCACTGCTACACAGATACGAGGGCTTGATTTGAATCCCCAGAGCACACATAAAGGCCAGAGCTTGTAGGGAACAGGATTGCTGGGGCAGCTCCAGGTTCAGTGAAAGACCCCCATCTCAGAGGAATGCAGGTGACAGAGCAAGGCACCCAAAGTCATCCTCTGACTACGACTTGGGTGTATACACACACTCACACACACTACCATGAAGAGCAATTGAAAAAGACAGCCAGTATCATTCTCTGGCCTCTATACACATGTGCACAACAGTGTACCTACACACACATGCATAGACACATACAAAAATAATCTCAACATTTGGGAGGTCAGCTTTGACTACATAACAAATTCAAGGCCATATGAGACGATGTTTAAAAAAATAAGTGGGAAGGTGCTTGAGCTGGTGAAATGCCTGCCTCACAAGCATAAAGACCTGAGTTTGGATATTCAGCATCCATGTAAAAGACAGACAGCTTGTATGTATAACTGTAGTGCTGGGGGGTGGGACAGAGGCAGGTGGATCCCCAGAACTCGTTAACTAGCTAGTCTAGCCAGTCAGGGAGCTGCTCTGTGATCAACAAGAGAGACTCTGCCTTTCAAAAAAAGAAAAAAACAAAAGGCAATAAAGGAAGACATGGAATATCAACTCTAACCTCTCTATGCACAAACATACACTCTACATACACAAGATGAAAATAATGTTTTACAGTAATTCTTTTTGTTTTGTTTTTTGCTTTTCAAGACAGGGTTTCTTTGTGTAGCCCTGGCTGTTCTAGAACTCACTGTGTAGACCAGGCTGGCCTCAAATTCAGAGATCTGCCTGCCTCTGCCTCCTGAGTGCTGGGATTAAAGGCCTTGCTCTACCACCGCCTAGCTATTAAAGTAATTCTTAAGGGGAGCTGGATGGGTGTTGCTCTTCCAGAGGACCCAAGTTCAGTTTCCAGTATCCATGTAACTCCAGCTCCAGGATATCTGCCATTAGAGTATACCTTAGCTCACTTGCACATACATGATTAAAAATAAAATAAATGGAGTGTGGTGTTACACACACCTTTAATCCTAGCACTTAGGAGGCACAATCAGGCAAATCTCTGGTAAGTTCAAAGCCAGCCTGGTCTGCAAAGTGAGTTTCAGGACAGCCAAGGCTACACAGAGAAACCCTGTCTTGAGGGGAGGGGGGCAGGGTCTTACTGTGTAGTTCTGGCTGGCCTGGAACTTGCCATGTAGATCAGGCTGGCCCCAAATTCACAGAGATCCACCTGCTTCAGCCTCCCAAGCACATGCACTGCCACAACTGGCTGCTTTGTTTATGCTTCATCCCAGACTATTAACAGACTTTTGTTAGCACATTATGTCTTGTTTCTAATTGCAAGTGCAGTAGGTCACATTAGAATCAGTACTGAACTTAATGCTGACCCAATTTAACCCAATTTAAAATGGCTTACTACCTCAGCCATAATCTCAGGGAACTTCTCTATCCATATTTTTAAATGTGTTATGGGGTCTCTCCAAATAATTATGGGGTTCAGTTGGTTTTCAAAACATGACATTGAGTACTAGGAGTGTAGCGTAGTAGCAGAGTATATACTCTACATATTTGTGGCCATGGAATTCAATCCCAGTCCCAGTATCAAAAAGGAAAGGGGGGGGCATGTCATAAGTGTTCTGGAGAACATTAAGTCTCACCTTTCGTCTCAGTGCACTGTGCGTCATGTCTTTCCCTGGAGCAGCAGCCTCCAGTTAAGACAAGGTAAGACGGCCCAGAGAGCTCTGCTTCTTGAGGGCTCATTTCACATTAGAAACTGTATCTATCAGCAAGTCTGCATCTCCTCCACAAGCAGCACCCTAGCACAGAAGCATCTCTGAATCGGCCCAGGGGGGTCTGTGTCTTACAACTTCAGAGTGCTTGTGTATGTACATTGTTGCTGGTACTCTGTCCTTTATGTCTTCTGGAATTATCCTAAGGCTGCCACCTGTCTGCCATGATCGGTCTTCCACATTACTAAAGCACCCACAGAGTATGTTAGATACTACAGATAAAATATATATATATATATATAATATATATATATATATATATATTATATGTATGTCCTCAAATCAGGCCATCATAATGGGAGAAAAATACTGAAAAGTATCCACAAACTGGCCAAGTTTATGGATGGTGTGAATTTGAGAGGGTGTAGGAGTAGGTGCTTTTTCAGATGGTACATTTCCATCTAAAAAATACTTAGCTACAGTAGAAGTAGCATATGATGACAGTAAGCCAGATGTGCTACAATGCATGCCTGTTGTCCCAGCTACTCCAGCTGAGGCTAGAGGATTTGGATGTTCAGGGCCTAGTTCAAGTTATCTAGTTCAAGATAGCAGGTTCAAGGCCACCTTGGTTAACTTAACAAGACACTGTCCTAAAATCAAAAATAATAATAAAGGGGCCAGAATTGTGGTACACATCTTTAATCTCAGCACTCAGTAGTAAACAGATCAATATGAGTTCTTAGTATGCATTGCTTTAAAAGGCTTAAAAACAACTTTTTAAAGAATAAAAGTAATGCCATTTAGTCTGTTGAAAGAACTAAAGCTGGGTGTGGTGGTGCATACCTGTAATCCTAGCACTGAGGCAAGAGGACAGAGAATTTGAGGCAAGCAAGACCTTGTCTCAAAAACAAAACAGGGCCAGTGAGATGGCTCATCAAGGAAAGGCAGCTGCCACCCAGGCTGATTACCTGAGTTTGATCTCTGGCACCCACATGACTAAAGGAGAGAAATGACTCCTGCAAGTTCACCTCTGACCTCCACTCATGTGCACCATCACTCACACGCACGCACGCACGCACACATGCAATAGTTTTTAAAAAGCAAACAAAAAAAGTGTTAAAAAAAAAAAAAGCAAACAAAAATAGGTCAGGTATCCAGCTCAGAACAAGGAAAGAAGGACTTGTACTGTGTTCTCTGCAACCAGGGCATATGTGGTATATACCCACTTCATTTTTTTTAAGATTTATTTTGTGTCTATGAATGTTTTATTTGCATAGATTTATGTATACCACTTGTGTGCCTGGTGCCTGGGGAAGTTGATCAGAACTGGAGTTCCAGATAGTTTGTGAGCCAGCATGTGAGTGCTAGGAACGGAACCCAAGTCCTCTCTAAAAACAGCCAATGCTCTTAACCATGGAGCCATCTCTCAAACCCACACTTCTGCCTTTTTTAAAAAACCTCTTCATCATTCTTTATTATTTTAGTTATCAACTTTATAAACCATCACCTGAAATTATAAGAAGTCAGTTTATTTGATACCTCAAAAATATCAGTAAATACTCAAATACTCTGTAACAACAATCTTCTTATACCAGACTTTTTTACAGTTATTTAATAAACAGGCATAATTACATTATTAAGGATATAAAAATACTGATTTAAGTCTTGTGAATAAAAATATATTTATATTCTTTTGGCCTATATTATACCTTCTAGAGTACTGTACATAATAGATGAAGGCATGTATTTCTCTCTTAATCTGCCTACTATGTATCACACACACACACACACACACACACACACACACACACACTGGAACAAAGACTGTATGGTCTCTGTTGAATCTCAGATTGCCTTAGCAATAGTTCTCAACCTGTGGGCCGTGATCCCACAGTGATCTCATATGAGATATCAAATATTTCCATTACAATTCAAAACAGTAGAAAAATTATAGTTATGAAGTAGTAATGAAATTATTTTATAGTTGGGAGTCACCACCACATAAGGAACTGTATTAAAGGGTGGCAGTGTTAGGAAGGTTAAGAACCACTGGCTTAAGAACTTTGTGGGATGAAAGTGGGGCTGAAGCGCTCATGGATCTCAAAGTCACCAAGTAGCTGAGGATGACCCTAAACTCCTGATCCTCCTTCCCACGCCTCCAGAGTGCTGGGATTTATAGGCATGTATCACCATGCCCTGTGCTGCGTTTATATTGTGGATAAAATAGGCAACAAATAGAGATCACTTTGCTTTTCTTTTTTTTTTTAAAGATTTATTTATTTTTTTTATGTATACAGTGTTCCGCCTGCTTATATGCCTGCAGGCCAGAAGAGGGCACTAGATCTCATTACAGATGGTTGTGAGCCACCATGTGGTTGCTGGGAATTGAACTCAGGACCCCTGGAAGAGCAGTCAGTGCTCTTAACCTCTGAGCCATCTCTCCAGCCCCGAGATAACTTTTCATCAGATAGTGTTTAACACACAAAAAGGGACAACTTTGTCAAGTAGGTGTTAGCAATAGGGCTTTAAGTTATTTGTAGTTTAAGAATTTGGGACATTAGTCTTAGTGGAATAGCAGGATGTTGAAGAGACATATAAAGTGAGAAGCAAATAAGTAGGATTGTTAAGCATAGAGAAGGTATAACATAACAAATCTCAAATAATTTGAGGCCAGTCTGGTGGAGGTTAGCGTTTATATGGAACCCCAGGGAAAAGAATTAGACATATTAGGAGGCAGATTTGGGTTTACAAGAGATAGACATTTCCAAAAATGGAATGATCTTCTAGAAAACAAGCCCATTTTTCTTTAGTAGGAGACAAGCTCTAACTAATACCTATCCTTTGCTACTGACCCTCCTGCCTCTGCTTTCCAAATGCTGGTGTTTCAAGTATGTACTACCATGCTGTTTATAAAATAAACCCTCTGGTAGATTCCAGGTGGTAACAGACCTTTCATACTGCATGGTCAGGACTGGAAATTTAACAGATTTTTATGTTGGTTGGTTGGTTGGTTGGTTGGTTGGTTGGTTGGTTAGTTAGTTAGTTAGTTAGTTAATTGAGAGAGGGATTCTCTGCATAGCTCTGGCTGTCCTGGAACTCACTCTGTAGACCAGGCTAGCCTCAGACTCACAGAGATTTGCCTCCTGAGTGCTGGGATTAAAGGTGTGCACCACCACTGCCCACAGAATTTTCTTTTAGTAGACATATAAATCATTTTGTTAAGTCAGGGTCTCTCTACATAGACCTTGCTATCCTGGAACTCACAGAGATCCATCTGCCTCTCCCTCCTGAATGCTGGGATTAAAGGCATGTACCACCATGTCTGACACAGAATTGTTAAAACTTATTTATTTAGATAATAAAAATTACTTAGAGCTGGGCATGTATGCATCCCTTTAATCCAGCACTTGGGAGGTAGAGGCAATCCCGTCTCTATGAGTTCAAGGCCAGCCTTGTTTACATAGTGAGTCCCAGAACAGCCAGAGCCCCATAGGGAGGGAGGGAGGGAGGGAGGGAGAGAGGGAGGGAGGGAAGGAGGGAGAGAGAGAGAGAGAGAGAGAGAGAGAGAGAGAGAGAGAGAGAGAAACTGAACTGATCTGAACTGAACTGAACTGAACTGTAAATAGGACCAGAAAAGAGAAGCAAGCCTTGGCCCTGTAGGCACCAAAGGGACAATACATAGCTATTAGGTTTCTGTGGGACTTCCTTACTAGACTAAAAGTCTTGTGGAATCTAGGGTTGTTGTTGCTTTGTTCTGTTTTAGGTACTCAGGGTGTCTAGTATAGTTCCTAGCATATGATATGTCTTTAGGGAAGATTTATGGGCAGTAGCAGAGCAGTATAGATAAAGGCCAACTGGCTTCTTTCAAAGAAAGACTTTAAAACTGGTACTTCAGAGACTGAGCCAGGAGAGTCATAAGAATGAGACCAAATTATGTTACATAGTGAAACTCTGTCTCAAAGGGAGGAAAGGAAGGAGGGAGGGCGGGAGGAAGGAAGGAAGGGAGAAAGGAAGGAAGGAAGTTACTTTTATCGAACTTAAAGGAAAATGAAGGGATGAAGTGATTGCATAGGCAAAGTCATTATAGCCTGGAGAATTGTTTGTAAAATTTGCCAAGTCACAGAAGGAGCAAATGGCAGTGGGGGAAGGGGTCATTGCCTGGAGCCTGGAGTCAAGGGTTAGGAAGTAATAGAAGTACAGTAGTGGTGACCTATGTGGAAGTCATGATTGCACAGAATAGGGAAGCACTGAGAGATCAGAATTTGTTCTATAGTAAGGCTGGGGAGGTCTCTGTCCTGACTTCACAACCTATAAGCCTGAAAGGCCTAAAGCAGCAGTGTATTGGGTCTCTGTATCTGTAAGACATACAGACCCCTTTGAGGAAAGAGGAGTAGAAATTCTACCTACCTGAATCCTGTAGGTAATTGAGGCTCTTGTTTTACCTAGTATGAATGTGACCCTTACCCCACTGAAACAGGGACCTTGCAGTTTCTTTTGAATCCCAAGTCCCAAACAATGATGCTTGTATATACAGTAGGCACTTAATATTTGCTGATTGAATGTTGCCTGTTGTCAGATGCTGCAAAAAGGACATTCTCTTCCCACACAGAATAAATAAACTAGGAATAGGTTTGGTGAAGAAGCCTGAACACAAACCTAAAAGGGGTGAGCTCCTGCACCTGGTTATGTGGAACACAAATAAGAGTGTGGCTCAGAGCGACAAGCTCAGTGGTTCTAACAATGACACTAACACTGTGTCCCCTTAGTACAGTTTCTCATGTTATGGTGACCCCCCAACCATAAAAATATTTTTGTTGCTACTTCATAGCTGTAATTTTGCTACTGTTATGAATTGTAATGTAAATATCTGATATGCATATAGTCTTAGGCAACCCCTGTGAAAGGGTCGTCAGACACCACACGCACACACCTCCCTAAAGAGTCATGACCCACAGGTTGAGATCCATTGGACTAGATCCTGATTCTGGCCCAGATCTCACTGTCAATGTGGCAACAGATTAAGACAGATGAGGACTTTTTTCCCCGGGGACTGAGCTTGCAGCCTCCCCTGCTGGTTCAGTAAGTGAGGGCCCAGCACCTGTGTTCCATGTTTCAGCTGAAGCTAGCCAGACCTGAAAGGCTTGTGTTGGCAATGCCAGTTTCCGCCCCAACCCCTGCCAATGTGGGTGGTTGCTCTGGAGCACTCTGCAGGGGAAGCAGGATTGGACTGCAGCCCAAGCTACTGCTGCCTATAGTCTGCCGTCTGTGGTGCCCTAGAGGATGAGAGTACACCTTGCTGGAACAGCAGAGCTTAGAGCTCTGAGAGAATGGTTTCTTTCCTTGGAAAAGCTCAAGTACAGAAAGCCATATTCTGCCCTGGGAAGCTCAGGTGCCTAGCCAAAGAGATCAGGAAATTCAGATGGGTTGAAAATTCAGTAGAGGGTGTTTCCTCATCATTACTTTTCTATCAGGATACCTGGGGCAAAGCTCCTGCTGAGCCTTATTTGAGGCAAATCTACCACCCATGACACGACTGTCAGGGGACAGAATTTTGACTTAAAGTGGAATTTTATTTTTGATAGTTCATACTACTAGTGTCATGCTTGCCCAGGCCGTTAAGTCCTCTCCCGAGTCCTGCAGATTGCATGTATGCCTATGGTTAGGTCCAGGTCTTTGGAGAATAGGAAGAAAGAAAGGACTGCCAGAGAGAGGCCAGGCCTTCTCTCCACCAGCTGACTTGCTCAGTAGCCTGAGTCTAGCACCTTAGTTATGAGTTAAAACTTAAAGCACTGTCAGTGGCCAGGCGAGCATTCTGGTCTGTCCTCCAGCCTTGTTCCCAGCTTGCCTGAGTCCAGCTTCTAAACCTCTCAGTGGTATTAGGCACCTCTGAATAAAATGAAGCAGAGAAGAAGAAAAACACTAACGCTTCCTGGGCCAAGCACCTTGCTAAATATTTGATATAATGCATTATACCTTCTACACCTCAGAAACAACTTGAGCAAATAGAGGCTCTGAGAAATTGACTTGTCTTTATAGGCACAGCTAGGGAAGTAGCAGTTAGGACATCTTTCCCACTGACCATGCTCCCACACCTTTTGAATCTTCAGTAATCTTACTGCTACCCAATCTTCTCACCCAACTGTTTGCTACTTCTTGTCTCTCAGCCTTTAGGAGACTTGCTGTTGCCATGCATGTGTGTGCACATGTGGTATGTGTGGATGTGGTATGCATAGATTTGGAGAACAGGCATCTATCTTTTCCATCTGATTGCTGACAGTTCACGTTGCCTCCTCTGAAGAAACAGGGATGGGACCCAGTTCATGAATGCTGTGGTACTGTGTGTTGACCAAGGCTGTTAGCACTTTGTCTTGTGACCTGTTGACCCTTCTCTTCATCTACACAGGTCAACCATAGGTCTAGGGAGGGTAACCAAGAAGTGGCCTGGGCTTGGCATACTGCATAGAAATGAGGCTGTGTTTCAGCACAGGATCAGGAAAGAGAGGCTATTCCGGTTGACCCTTTGGACACCCAAGGGACGCCCAAGTCATCAGAGATGTATCTGGTACAGATCTCGTGCTTTTTCTCCATCTCATCTTGGTCACCCAGCCCAAGTACAGCTTCTTCCTCTCTCACTCCTCTAACCCCTGACCTTCTCTCCATTTTATACCTGCTTCTTCTGACTCAGACTATGAGTGTGTATCTCCTAGTCCTAAACTACTGCCTGTCTTCAGAGTGATTGTGCATCCTGTGGCCAGTTTCCCTCCTGCTTCTAAGAGTCTGCTCCCTGCCAGGAAGCCCCTCCCCCTAGGAATGTGAATAAACCATTTCCTCCATTCTCCCAGCTCCAGAGGATTCCCTGTGTGGGATTCTTTAATTTCTTGTGTCTGAATTTCATTGGCATACCCCTTCTCAAGCTGACCCACCCTTGGCTGCCACAGAAGTGTGCTTCCCACCCTCAGTCTCTAGTCAGGGTGAGTCCCACATAGCTAGAAGTTCCTGGTTTGTAAAAACAGTGTGCATTCAGTTTCTTGTAGCCAATCCTGTAGGCTTAGCTTATTAAAGATGATAATTAACCCATTGCTAATTGACCTCAGAAGCCAGCCAAGCAGCCTGTATTTTACCAGCTTTGGTGGTAGATTTGGAGTCTATTTTAAGGTTTCTTAATCTCAGCAAGACTTCACTTTTCCTGTCTGCATCTTATTTGCTCTAAGGACATTTTGTAAAATTAACAAGCTATAAAACTTGATTGAAGGTTTCAACAAATGTGAGAATAATTGGCTCCATTTAAAGAAACAGGAAAAACAACCTGTAAACTTGAGTTTGCAGGGGGAAAACCCATGTGATTTTTTTTTTTTTCTTTCTCTTTAACCAGAGGAGCAGTGGCAAGCTGGACTTTTAAGGGGAGGGCAGGAACGACGGGACTGGCTGTGGTGCAAGTTCTGATTCCCCTAAACCAAAAGTTAGTGAAAGAAATGTTGCAAAGTAACTAGCTGTTATGGTGCAGTGAGCCTCTTGTTCAAGAGTTTGCTACAGAGGCCTGTCAGCATTCCAACCCTTCCTCCTATTTCCTGCCTAGTCCAGGTTTTCTCTCTTCCCCAAGGCTGCTGTGAGGTGTTGCATCTTGGAACTCAGCTTACTGTCAGTATGTGATGCCTGGTGCTTGGTTCCCTTTCTCTATTGCTGTCCCTCACCTTCCATAAAGTAGCACCAATTCCTTTTCTGTTTCTGTGTGGACTTCTGCTCAGTTTTCACCATTCTTGCTTGTCCACCTCCCCATGTAAGATACCCCAAATGGTAGACCAAGCTTCTCCTATGTCAATCTAGAGGTTTCTTCTGCTTTTCCCAGGACCTGCCCCTTAGCCCCTGCCTGCCTCATTACCTGCTCACGGTATCTCTCTCTAAGGAACTGAGCCTGGGTCAGAACAGACACTGATATCACCGCTCCACATCAAGCTTTCAGTTTTCCTTTTTGCATGGTTGTGTGTGTGTGTGTGTGTGTGTGTGTGTACCTGATGGGGTGATAGATAGCTAGAGCCTTGAAGCTTAGGGTTTCAGTTCCTGCTGCTGATGGGGAGCCACTTCAGACAACCTTCAAGGAGATAGAAAGGGGCTTTCTTAAGGTGCTTTTCTTTCAGCTCTTCCCTGACCTAACCCGTTTTCTGTTCAAAGCAGGAATGATTCATGTGAGATATTTTGTCCATTAACTCTGGAGTTCTTGGTAGTCAGCCACAAAGTAAGTCTTCCTCTTAGAAGGGCAAGGGCTGTCACCAAGAAGGTACACTGAGAAGGTTCCCATGGCATTCTTAGTCTAACAGTCCTTTACTCACTTTTAGCCCCAGTCCACCCCTATTGTCACAACCCAGATGAACTCTGTCCTACCCAGATTTCTCCTAGAAAAATGTAGTTTACCCAAATAGCAATGGACATACCACTTACATCCTCTGCTTTTCATTGATACAAAATGGAAAGATGTGCTCATGAAAGGAGTTCCTGTGGGAATTACATCATAGACTTCATCGGTACTCCCTCCTCCAAGCAGAGAACCTATAACCCCTTTAACCTTTAACCTCTCTCCTGTCAGAAACTTCATTGCCGAGCAGAGATCATTGAAGTTTGCTTTTTAAAGCAAATTGTTTGAAAGGTTTTCTCCATCTTGATATGTCTCTTAACATATTAAACTTTTTTGTTGTTTGTGTCCCTTTCTGACTCAACTACTAGAGCCCTTTGTATTGGGGACTATTCAACCAGAGCCTCCAATAGAACTCCAGGGTCAAGAGGGCTGTGTTTCTGTCTCCACCAGACTTATTCCTCCCACCCTATGGCAAATGCTCTTATAACCAGCCCAGCAGGCTGGAAATAGGTTTCCCTGTATCTTTGGCAAGCCCTAGACATTCTGCTTGTCATCTGCCCAGTTTACTAAAGAGCTTGAATACATTTCTCACTGCCACACTGTACTTAGAAACCTAAGAATAGTGTGTCCAACTTTATTCAACCCTGTTGGTTGAATTACAGTGAAGAGAAAATACTCTTCCAAAACATGGATGAATTGTCTCTGTATAAACAAGTAGAATCCTATTTGGACCTCTTCACTCCAACATAGATACCCCAATGGAGCAGAGCTCTTTTAGCAGTCACAGTAGTGTCATTGCCCTTAAGGGCAAGGATGAATGACCATAGCAGACAAAACTCCCAGGGAAACTAGGTTCATTCTAAAAGGCATGGAAATGAAAACTGGGACAGGGTGGGAGTTCCTTTTTGCTTGTCTTTCTTCATGATAGTTCCCACTGAACCTCTAAGGATGTGTTGCTGGCAGGCTCAGGATGTCTGCACCCCAGGCTCCTGCTGTGCCCTGGAAATCCCCATCTCCAGGAGTCCCACGTCCACACATGTGGCCTTTCTCCCTCTTGGCCAGGAATCACACTTGCTTCCTGAGCCATGTACCCACCCAGGGCCTGCCTTAATGACAAAGGTGTTCCTTCCCACTTGCCTGAGCATAAGACACTGTCTCCTCCTGGGCAGGTTTCTGCTACACATTGAACAGGGGCTTCTATAACCTTTTCATCATCCAGGTGAACCAGGGACCATTGTAAACTCCTCTCTCCTCTCTTCACTCCCTTACCTCCTCCACCTCATTCAGTGGCAGCAGTCTCATGCCAGAAAGGAAAGTCCTGGATCCATTACATAATTCTCCATAGTGCAAGCAGTAGCTGGGGCATAAGGTCAGAGGTCATAATGGGGTCAGGTGGCTGACACACACTGTAACGACAAGGTGGTTAAAATTAGACCACAGAGAGGAAACTGGCAGTCTTGTGGAAATGCAGAAGTTTCCTCTGCAAGTGAGAGGCTGGGGATGCAGGGCGGCCCCTGTGCGTGCTGCCTGCCAGGCTGTTACTCATTTCAGCTTTGGTCTTTCATGCCTTCTAGCCCCTGCTTCTGTATTTGTAGCCTTCCTCATCACATGTTTGAATATACAAGATGGAACCATGGTTACCTGCCCTGGCCCAAGGCAGGACCTTCAGGGAGGAATCTAGAATCAGGCCCCTTAAGCTCCAGAGGCTCTAAGCCTCTCCAGGGAACCCTCTTAAATGGAGGTGGTCAGATACTTAGCCTAATACCCTATCCTATGGTGGCAATAGCTATAGGTGAGTGGCATCTGGGCAGGGAAGAAGATGGCAGAGGATGAAGTTGTGGCACAGATGACTAGTGGGCAAGCAATCTCTCTGGCCAGCCACATGCCACAGTTCCACCTTGTGTTGGAAGACATGGATCATCCTGTGTCATCTGTTCCTGTGGTCTCCAGTGAGTTTCTCTGTGCCTGCCAGTCTTTTCCCATGAGCTTGTTGTGTGCCCACTTTATTCTCATAGCATCCTGCCAGAGAAACATCTTTGGCACTAGAGGACTTCTTCTGAATGGAGGAGCTGGCATGTGCACAGTGAAATGATGAGCCGAGACTGTCCAATCTCCACAACAGTCCTTCACCTGTCCTTTCACATTCAAAAATGAGGTTAAAAATGGGTCTTGGGGTGGGTGGGACTGGAGATTTGACTCATCAGGTAGAGCACTGTCTGCTCTTCCAGAGGACCCGTGTACCCAGCACCTACATGGCAGCTCACAACCATCTGTAACTCCAGTTGCAGGGGATCTGATCTAGACTACCTTCTAGATCCCTTGGGTACCAGTCATGTATGTGTTGTACAAACATAAATGCAGGTAGAACACCCAAGCACATAAAATAAAATTTTAAAATGGGTCTCTGTTGTTTGCTGTGCCCTGGAATCACTGATGGTAAAAGGGCTGCCCTCTGTGTGGTATCTGTCGATTATGGTGTAAAAATAGCACTCTGCCACTTAGATGTACATTGAGCCAGGGACCTCTTTGGTGATGAACATCTATCTAGTCAATAGGCAAGAACAGGACCCCAGAAGTCAGAGTCTCAGAGAAGGGGGGCACCAGATAGCCAGAAGGACGACACTGCAGGCAACACAGGTACAGAGAGAGGTGAAGACATGCACAAGTGGCCTTGCAGTCCAGGTGCGTGTGGACACTTCTTCATCGGAGACCTTTACAAAGGTGACAGTTGCTCAGGGTAACGACCACGGCTCCTCTAACAGCACTGTCATATGTGCTGCTGTAGCAACATGGGAGCAACTCATGAACTCTGGAGAGCAGAGGTTTGGTGAACTCACCTACTCTACCCAACCTCCTCTTGATAATTCCCTGCCCAGTTCTCAGATGAGGCAGGTTCCATCCAGGTGAGTTCAGAATGACTTGGCTAAGATGAAACAGCCAAGAAAACTTATCTTTCAGTCTGCAAGTTGTCCTGGAGAGTATCTGGAGATGGGCACCAGGGGTGCTAGAAAGCCATGTTCTATGACAGCCAACCCGCAGCAATCCAACTGCTGTTACAAACTTAGAAGAAATTATTTTGTGTTTGTTGTTTTTTTCATAACAGGACTTTAGTAAAAGAAAAGCACAAGCCCTGAAGGCACCTGGCATTGGTCTTGAGGTTGTCTGCTGCCCTAGGGGTGACCTAAGTAAAGCCCTGGTGACTTCCTTCCTTCAGAAGACCTTGGTCCTTGCTTGCCTCCATACACACGCACACTCTTGTTGCTCATACTACTCCCTCCCCAGTAACTTTGACACAATTCTCATGTGCCCTGCAGCTAACATTGCCTCTCATCTTCATCCTCCCTCTCAGAAAATGCTGTTTTTCTTCTCTCCCTCTCGCCCTGTAGGTTATTGCAGCTGACTGCAAAAGGGTCACAGTGCTGAAGTATTTTCTGGAAGCCCTTTGTGGACAAGAAGAGCCTCTGCTGGCATTCAAGGGTGGAAAATATGTGTCAGTGGCACCCGTCCCAGACACCATGGGAAAGGAAATGGGAAGCCAAGAGGGAAAACAACTGGAAGATGAGGTACTATGCGGGAAGAGCCCGCTATGACAGAGAGAAGGCTCCCCTTCCCCCATGCCCTGATGCCCAGGCTGGAGCTTCTCCTTGGGTTATTTATAGCCTCTTAGTTCAGTGTCTGTTGATATGACAGCCGACTTCTCAAGAGTGCACTCTGCTGGTGCCCCTTCCTGCCAGTTCACCCCAATGCCTTCATCTACGAGTTCCAGATGCTTCTTTTTAATGTTGCATTGGAGGAAAGAGTTTAATAATGTTCAGCTCTAGAGGCTTAGGAAAGGCAGTAGAGAGAGAGGGGTGTTAGGGTTCAGGCTGAGGATCAAGTTTATAGATGTGCGGAGCTCAGCACAGCACAGGCCTGAACTCCAGCCTCAGGCTCACGTACAGGAAGAGCTGACATTGCTGGCCCTGTATGGAAAATCACCCCTCACTACCCCCCCTGCTGCCTGCTCTCCCTCTCTTACTCCCTCCCTCCCTCCCTCCTGCACATCCTGATGTGATTAAGGAATTCTCCTCTTGTTTGTTTGCCCTTGGTTTTTCCTGTGGCCCTTGCTTCACTCCAGACTCGTGTGTGTCTGTCTGTCTGTCTGTGTATGTATGTATGTACACACTATGCATGTACACGCGTTTGTATCCCTGCAGGCCTCCTTGGCAGTTGCCCTAGTTTGTATGTATGTCTTTCTGGAGATGAGCTTTGATGGTCATCTGCATGTGCCCAGTTTGTGTGTCAGTTTAAATGAACATTGCTGCCAGCTCTCCTGCGGTCTGTGGGTTCTGAGTAAATGTGACTGTGTGGTAGAAATGGAGCATGTGTGCATTTAGTGTCACTGTCAGCCTCCTTGCTGTTTGTCTGGGTGTGGGTACTCTTGTCTGGGTACATATACACATCTCACTTTTGCCTGAAGGTTGGCTCTTTCCTTCTTTTTACCCCATAGTATTAAAGGCAGGGGCCTTAGGTAGAAAGGAACATGGGATGGAGGGAAGGGACGGAAGCAATTCTCGCCAGAGGCCAGGTCACCCATAGGCCAACACAGTCATTTGGCCCGCAGCAGTCTCAAGCGCCCGGTGGAGCAGGGCGGGGTACAGGGATGAAATCAGCAACAGGCCAAGGAAGCCAGATGTCAGCTGGAAGCTGTCGTTTAGGATCTCAGGCAGTGATAGAGTGGCCACCTTTGGAACAGAGTCTTCAGAGAAGCAGTCTTGGCCTGACTTCATTAGGATAGCTGGAGAACTCCACCCCATGCCTGATGACACAGGGCTCAGCTTCCAGGACAGAGGTGGTTCCAGGGCTGTAGCTAAGCCCACGATTCCAGACTCTCCAGATGAAACCTGGGAAGGGAATACAGGAAAGAATGAGCTGTCAGCATGGGAGGAGAGAGTGGAGTTGCCAAAGCCATTGGAGTGTCCAAACCTTAGCAGGCGGAACAGTGCCCCTGCAGCCCTGGACACAGGGTGGGAAACATAGGGCCATGGTGCCAGTACCTCTTTCCTTTATATCACCTGCACTGGAAGGCTAAAGTAGGAAGTGGAGGTTGAGCAAAGCCAGATCTTCAGCATGACTGTAAGATGTCTCTGAACAGTAGAACTGGCAACACAAGCCTAGCTAGGCAAAGAGGCACCCTAGAACGAAGGATCAGGCTACCTCTGGTGCCAGATCTAGTTGTGCCACACTGCTCTCCTGAGACTCGGTGACCAGGCAAAGGTTCGTGACCCATACCAGTCTGCCCACTTCTTCCTTTTCCCACGAACCTCCTGGGTTCCTTTATGTCAGTGGTCCCTGGGAAACCCTACTTACCCTATTCTGTGTAATTTCATAACCCTGCACTTCCTCGTTTGCTATGAGAGCTAAGCAAACCTCAGACAAGCTTCTGTGACCCTCCTTTGACCTCAGTCCTGTTCACTCTAAACCAGTGCTAACTGTCCATCCCTGGTCAGAGCAGGCAAGGATACTCTTCCTCTGTGGGCCATCAGGCATCTTGTTGCACTTGCTCCTGTCCAGGTTAAACCTGTGAGCAAAGAGATGGATGTGAGGTCTCCCTTCCCATGGTATTGACAAATAAATAATGCCTGTGGACAGTGCCCTTGACCCACCCCCCTCAGCTCTCTCAGGACAATGATAGATTCTATCCTTAGCTCCCATCTCAGCATACTGCAGTCTAGCTATGGAAGAGGTGTGTGGTGGCGATGGGGTGTCCTTGGACATCTTTCTTTGTAACAGGACAATTTGTAGTTCTTAGGGCTACTGCCAAATCACCATCTTCCCTAGATCCCCTTCTCATCACCGTACCTACGCTTATTAACTACTTTTCACCAAGAGAATCCCAGTCTGCCTTAATAGGTCCAGGCCTGACAAAGCTCAGTCATTAAATTAAGAGCTGGATCTGAGCTTGCTCTCTTGATTCAGAACCTGCCCTGCAGGCTGTTCGTTATGATTGGTAAGGGCAGATGGGGGTCAGACTCACTTGAATTTTAATCCTGCCCTGCTTCCTGCCACTTTTATGACTCTGAGCAGGCTGTTTCATTCTAAACATCCCCATTTATTAACAATGGATGGCCCAACAGTGATGCTGCACAACTTTAATCTCAGCACTCGGGAGGCAGAGGTAGGTGGATCTCTGTGAGTTCTTGGCCAGCCTGGTCTACAGAGCTAGTTCTAGGACAGCCAGAGCTACACAGAGAAACCCTGTCTTGAAAAACCAAAAATAAGAAATAAATAAAGCACAGATGTTAATAGCTATGTGCAATTATGAGAATTAAGAGTTAATGTATGAAAAACATAGCCCTGTATACAACCCATTAAAAAGCACTGAGTAGCTAAGCTGTCAGTGTAGTCATCAATATCATCCTGTTAGAATTACAGGAATCTTCCTTCTGTTGAATCACCCCCCATGTTTCCCTACTAGCCCCATTCCTCAAAGGAAGCTCTCTTGGGCAGCTGTATGTTCTCTCCTGACCAAGGCCAAAAGTAAGAGAGTGAGGAATGGAGCTAGGACCACCCTGGGAGCAGTGGCTGCTGAGACTTGAGGCTGCAAGTGAGGAAGTGCCATCCCTGGGGAGGGCTGCATCAGCCTGGCAAGGAGGCTCCTTAAGCTAGCCAGCCACCTCCTCCTTACTCTGCCTAGGCCCTTGGAGGGCAGCTAAGCAAGGCTATGTTATGTGAGTTTTTTTAATGGGGCCCAGAAGTCCCCACATCACCAGGCTGTGGCCTTAAAAAGAAATCAGGGCGAGGTCTATAGAGCTGCAGCATCTGCTCTTGATGCTGTCTGGGGCAGGGGAGCTTCATTGCTTAGCTCCCAGATGTTGGCCAGAGTTGATTCCTATCAGATTATTAATACAAATTAGATTTAAATTGGGCAGTTGAGCTTTCTCTATCGTTTACCCTTTGGATCATTTATACTTTCAAAATGAAAACAGGTCCAAAGTTTGTGTTTGAGTGTGTACAGGAGAACAAAGGAGTGTGAGCACAAGCATGCAAGTAAGCATATGTGATTATGAGTGTCATGGGTGTGAGTGTGTAAGAAAAAGCTCTAGGATGTAAGGACACAGTGACAGCTCCTGCCAGCACATTCCAGGGAACCCTTGGCAAGGAGTACTCCCCCATCAGCATAGGGTGGGGTGGGGGGCTAAAGGAAGAGAGTGCACCCACTAAGTACCATGGTTCACTATCTCCTCTTAACCTCTGTCTGTGTCTGTACCCCAAGGAAGAAGATGTGGTGATTGAAGACTTTGAGGAAGATTCAGAGGCTGAAGGCAGTGGGGGCGAGGATGATATCAGGGAACTTCGGGCCAAGAAGCTGGCTCTAGCAAGGAAGATAGCTGAGCAGCAGCGTCGCCAGGAAAAGATCCAGGTAAAGCCTAACTGGAGAAGCTGATTGCCATTGAGGGTGTGGCTATACAAACCCTGAAGTGACGTGAGCAGGGAGTGGCAGGGCATCTGTTGTTATACTCCACCTTGCACTCAAACTCTGCATCCTCCTTGTGAGTTCTAAGGCAGAATCTTCTCAATATTGATGAGCACCACTTTTCCTGTGAGACTCTGTCAGCACCACACATACAGTCTTTCATGGGACTTAAGGGACTCAGAGTTCTCTTTCCCCATATGTAGATATTCATGGAGGGCACTCTTTTTTTGTGGGATTAGGTTGCCATAGCCACAGGCTACTTACCTGGGTTCCCAAAGTAATGGGAGAGCCCCATTTGGACAGATTACTTTTCACATACTCCTAGGGAGAAGTTACCTAATCTACATTCAGGGGTTACCCCACTGCCAGCCTCCTGGAAGCCCGAACCTTCATTTCTAGCAAGTTTTTCTCTATGGTTTTCGCAGATCTGTCTCCTTTTACTGACTACTTACTTTTCCAAGCAAGTTGTGCTCCTTTAATAGACTTCGTACCTCCTTGCCTCTCTAAGCATGTGTCTTTTTTGGTTTTTCGAGACAGGGATTCTCTGTCTAACAGCTCTGGCTGTCCTGGAACTCTATTTGTAGACCAGGCTGGCCTCGAATTCACAGAGATCTACCTGCCTCTGCCTCCCAAGTGTTGGGATTAAAAGCATGGGCAACCATCACCCAGATAAGCATGTGTCTTTAGGTCTCTCTTCAGATGCACCTCTCATCTCCCTCCTCTCCTTCTCTTTCTCTCTCCCATCTATCCCTTTCTCCTAGCTTCCCCCACCCCATGCCTCCCTCTCTCCATTTTGAGACTGTGTAGCTCTGCATGGCCCGGAACTCACTGTCTATACCAAGATGACCTTAAATTCATAGAGTTTACTTGCCTCTGTATCCAAAGTGCCTAAAAGGCAAGTGTCACCACTCTTGTCATACTGTTCTTCTCTTAAACATATGGTTTTAGTGCAGAAAGCCAAGCAAACTTGATATAATTCAGGGGCTGACACTTACCTAGCCTTATATCACTGAGAAAATTATTTAACTTTGAAGAGCCTGTTTCTTTATCTGCAAAGTAGAATGGTAGTACCCTCCCTCTTACTGTCCCCAGAGGTTTGCATGAGACACTGCTACCAAAGTTCCTAGGCCACAAGTGGTTCCTTTGTCTGAGATTAGTCTCATGACCCTGCCCCAGGGCAGGAATAATAACAGTTGGAGCTGGTCTTTTAGTCATACCGATGTCCTACTGCTACTAGGATCCAGCATACAATATTCCTCTACATGCCTGCCTATTGTAATGTGGCCACCTACACAAACCTCCCATGGGTCTGACTGTAAACCTCTTTGTGGCCCAAAGAACAGCATCATCTTCAAGTTTCTCTTCCTGCCCTTTTCTTTCTCACCATCAGTCTTCACAAAAGTTCCACCTCTAGTTACCACCTCCATGTCTTGACTATCAGTCCAGCGGTTAAAGAAATTACTGCCAGAAATCACCTAGGACCTGTTTTTACCATATTTGGTCATGCTGTTCATGGTAGTGTGAGCCTGTACTCCCAGTACATGGGATATGGAGGTAGGAGTTGAAAGCCATCCTCAGCTACAAACCAAGTTCAAGGCCAGCCTGAGCTACATGAAACCCACTCACCAAAAAAAGGATGGAAGGAAATGGAAGGGAAGGAGGGAGGGAGGGAGGGAGGAAGGAAGGAAGGAAGGAAGGAAGGAAGGAAGGAAGGAAGGAAGGAAGCCTCCAAAACTTAGTCCCCATTATTGTTAACTTCTGTATAGCTTTGGGTCCATAAGCCTCTTTCCTCCAGCTTCCTGTTAACGCATTGAATGTACTGTTGTCTTCTCTGCTAGTCAGAACTACTTTCCCAGGCTTCCTCTGCCATTTTTTTTTTAACTTGACCATCCTTTCTATTGTTAACTCTAGCAAGCTGAATTGGTATTTACCAGAAATTTTTGGTTGACTTCATTGATGGTAGCAAGTAGAACATCATTTTAAATTCTACCATGACCTTTTACCCCTGCTATCCAATTTCTTATCATATCCTGTCCATTCACCCCTCCTCTCCCTCTTAGGTCCATTGCTACTGCTACCCTAGTTCAGGGACTTGTTGAACTATAGCAACTAGGGCCCTGCATTGTGTAGTTCCATAGGGTGCCACTGACTTTATAATCTGTGAATGGCTCCTCTTGGACTTATATAGTACTCAGTCTGGCAACCAGGCTCCAGCCACACCATGAGCTCAGTTCTTTCCCCATAGAGCCATTCCCCTGCTCAGAAATCATCAGTGCCTTTGCTTGGCTAGTGAAATAAAGTTTAATTCCTTCTAATGACATTTTAGGCTTCCAGTCTGCTCCCAGTGTGTTTTTTCTACTTTATTTCCCATTAACACACTCCCCATGAGCCGTTGTTAGCTATTAGACACTGGGCAAAGAGATTGACTTCTCTGAACCTGTTTCTGAATCTGTAAAATGAACTTGACACAGTACCTGCCTCATAGTTGCCAGACTTCTTGGGATGAACAATAGTGTGTAAAAAGTACCTGTCTGGGCATTAAGACTCCTGCCCAGATAGCGATACTAACCTTCCTCTCTGATCACTCCCTACACCCACCCTGCCCTTTCCCACTTTTAGATATTTGTTGAGTCTGTCTCTCAATCCAAAGGGCTCTTTTTCTGTTCTACATTTCCTGTGACCTGTTGAAATTCTACTGTCCCTGCATTTCCCAATGAAACTCCTCCCCAGTGAAGCCTTCCCTGATCTTCCCCAGGAGGAATTGGTCTCTATGCTCTCGGGTTCCTGCAGTGTTGATTTATACTTCATTTGTGGGACTGCTATCATGTCTCATATTACAGTTATTTGTGGGCCTTTCCCCCCACTGTACTATGAATTCCTAGGAATCAGAGAGCATGTGCTCGGCTTATTGAGCATCGAATGTCCTGATGGCTGGGGTGCACAAAAGTGGGGGCAGGGAAGACATTTCAGAGTAGACCATGCAGTAGAGAAGCTATTCTTTTGGTTTTTGGAGACAGGATTTCTCTGTATAACCCTGGCTGTCCTGGAACTCACACGGTAAACCAGACTGGCCTCGAATTCAGGAGATCTACCTGCCTTTGCCTCCTGAGAGTTGGGATTAAAGGTATGTGCCACCACAGCCCTGGGAGAAGCTATTATTTAAATAAGTGATTTGGCTTGTGAGTGAGGTCTTTTAAAAGATCAAGTATTGGGGTCTGGAGGGATGCTCTTCCAGAGGACCTGAATTCAATTCCCAGCAACCATATGACAGCTCACAACCATCTATAATGGGGTTTGATGCCCTCTTCTGGCCTTCAGGCATACATGCAAATAAAGCACTCATACATATATAAATAAAAATTTTTTTAGAAAAGATCAAGTATTAACTGAGTGTGGTGGCTCATGCCTTTAATCCCAGGACTCAGGAGGCAGAGGCAGGCAGATCTCTGTAAGTTCAAGACCAGTCTGCAAAGCAAATTCCAAGACAGCCGGAGCTACATAGTGAGACTTTGTCTCAAAAAATGAGCAAACAAAAAGGATCAAGTACAGGGCTGGCAAGATGACTTAGCAGGTAAAGGCATTTGCCACCAAACATCATAATCTGAGTTCAGCTCCCATGTGGTAGGAGAGAACTGGTACATGTAACTACTCCCTCCACTGCATTAAATTAACGAATAGGAAATTGTTTTTGAAGATCAGGTACAAATAAGCCAGGGTAGTAACTTCATGTATTGATGCTCAAGAGGCTTAGACAGGAAGATTACAAGTTCAAGGTCAGAGCTGGACTCTACAGTGAGCCTGAAGTGTGCAGGTTGGGCTACATGGTGAGGCCCTCCTGAAAGGGAGGAAGATGCTGTGATAACACGCGCTGTAGCGACTCCAAGTTTGGCTAGAGTACACTTGTCTGGTTGGCCATGCAAGCAATACGCAGTCCTAATAATTGGAGATCTAATATAAAACCTAACTTCCAGGGCCACTGATTGTGTCCCACAGTTCTGTTCAGAGGAGGTTGCATTGGCCCCTTTAAGAACAGGCCCCACATGTACTGCTGCTGGCGGCCCTGCCTCTTGTCAGCCTCCTTCCTCCAGCCCCATAGCCACAGGAGGATTTCTCAGCAGAGGAAAAATTCCCCCTTTTACCTCCCCCTTCTCTTTAATGCCCGGGGCCCTTCACTTCCATAATTCTTCATTTTCCAGCCTTGAACGTAAGCCAGACACATCTGTCTGGCCATATGCGTGAACCCTGGAGTCTGTGCCGAGGTAGCTGTAAAACAGGGCCGGTGAAGGCCCTTCTGGGAGAGCACACACATGTGTGTGCCCTCAGGCCATTGGCTCTCTGCCCAGAACCACAGGGCCTCAGTGCTTCAAACCCATGTTAACCTTCTCTATTTTTCCTCTTTTTGTTTAATTTAAGGGGGAAAATCCCAAGGAAAAGGTATAAATTGTCCTGGGAGTAGGGGAGAGTCTCCTAGCTAAAGAGACCATTATTGTTGGCAGGTACCTTGGTCACACTAATACAATAAGGAAGAAAGAAGCATCCAGTGAATTAAGATCGGAGAGATGGGCTGTAAATTACACTGCTCTGAACTCCATCAGTCTCCAGGGTGTTAACCGAGAGGTGTAAGGCAGGTCCCCAGCTCCCAGTGCCTTTTACAGATGCAGCAAAACAGGAACCACACATGTTTGGGGAAGGGGATATGAAGATGGGGTTGAACAAAAGCCCCCTCACCCCAGGATGGCTATAAAGTCCAAGTGTGATCTGGGGCTGTAGCCCACACCTCCACTTCCCTGCTCCCACATAGACCCTTGGGCCTCGAGCTCATCTGTGGAGATGGGGGAGGTGAGGCCTGGCCCCCTTCTGCAGCCTGTCCCTCCCTGCTTCCGGCACTGCAAAGAGGCTGGTGAGTGGGGCCGATTAGAGGTCAGAAAAGGGGTGTGGGGAGCTCTCAGGGCTGTGCAGCTGGAGCTACAGAGCCCAGGCAGGCCCTTAGATATTGAGGGGTGCCAAGTCCACCCACCCAGGGCTTTGAGACCACACGCTCTGGCTTAGCCCAGGCTTTGCCTTGTTGCCTATGGTCGTGCTACCTACTGTACTAATCCTGTCTACCTCACTGCTTTCTATCTGTGTTTTTATTTGTACTTTCATTCTTGGGAGATGTCTAGAGTCCTTAGCAAGGTACATGGTTGGTCTGAGAAGTTGGTCAGAAGGTTTTCATTCTTAACCAGGCGTGCAGGGCCAAGAAGTCACTGAAAATCCTCCTCCAGGCATGAGGCATGGCCTATTGGCACCTCATACTGTCCTGGCCCTGTGAATCTCCTGCATTCTCTCCTGATTCCATGAGGCTCTCCTGTGATTTGTGCTGCTGTTGGGCGGGGTCAAGTTTCCTGAGCAGTTGCAAACATCCCACCTGAAACATAACAGGCTCTTCCTCTGGCCACAGCTATTGTTTCCCTCTGCATTATGGCCACAGTCTTGCTCTGTAGCCAGCAATGACCTGTGTTCTGAAAATAGCTTCACTCGCCTGTCCCCTTCCCGCCCACCCACCCTCCTGAAGATGCAGTCACTTCTTTGTGGTAGCCCCAGGAGTTTCACTCTAAATATAGCCACAGTCCATTCATACTGCCACCCAGCCAGTGGAGGGGGGGTGGCACTGTGGAACAATGGGGTATGCACAGAGCACTCCCCACCCACACATACACCTGTATGGAAGCTAGCGGAAGGCAGACACTCAGCCCTGGCTCCTAGCTGTCGGAGACAGTGTGGGAGCCAATATACTACCAGTCCAGGGACACGTTCACCCCTAGGCAGGAAAGCACATCAGTCTGCAGAGCTGGGCACCACCCAGGCCTACTTCAGCCTCTGTGCATAACATGGTGCTGGACCACCAGCAGCTCCAGCTGCTGCCACCTCATTGGCTACAAAACATCTACATCTTCCTCCAGAATGCCAGAATGGCCAAGCCTTTGACTGAAACACCTTTAGACTGATGCTTATAGCAAGCTCAGAAGTGTCATGCTTAGCCCTTCATTCAAGAAAGAGAGTATATATCTCTTTGGCTTTTTCAAAACAAGAGTTATTTATTAAAATTCAGGGTTTAGAGCAATGGTTCAGCAGTTAAGAGCACTGGCTGCTCTCAAAAGGATGGGGGTTCCATTCCCAGTCAGTACCCACATGACAGTTCACAACTGTTTGTAACTCTACTTCCAGGGGATCTGACACCCTGTTACAGCCTCCAGGGGCACTGTACATGCACATGGTACACAGCCCATTCATGCAGGCAAAATATTTATGCACGAAAAAAAAATTTTACTTAAAAGATTTAACTTATCCGGGTTTTCTTTAAAGTATTATTTAGAGGATGAGACTATGTGATTGAGTTCATTGAGTTCCTATAATAATTAGACCCTATGAGCCTTATGTTAAGTCCTGATATCCCTGTAATCCCGGCTTTTCAGAAACTCAGGTGGGAAAATAAGTTGAACTCTGAAGACCAGCCTAAACAACAGAGAGCCCCTGAGTTTGTTTATATTTATTTTGAAACAGGGTCTCACTATTTAGTCCTGTGTAGGCTAGAACTTGCTGTATAGACCAGGCTGGCCTTGAACTCACAGAGATCTGCCTGCCTCTCTGCCTCTTGAGTACTGGGATTAAAAATGTATGCCACCACATCCTGCAGAAACCCTATCACTGAGTCTCAAGCAAATAGGTCATCATAATTTATTTTTTAAAAAGCAAATACAAGCTGGGCGTTGGTGGCCCATGCCTTTAATCCCAGCACTCAGGAGGCAGAGGCAGGCAGATCTCTGTGAGTTAGAGGTCAGCCTGGTCTCCAGAGGGAGTGCCAGGATAGGTTCCAAAGCTACACAGAGAAACCCTGTCTCAAAAAAAAAAAAAAAAAAAAGCAAATACAAGCCAGGCAGTGGTAGCACATGCCTTTAATCCCAGCACTAGGGAGGCAGAGAGGCAGGCAGATCTCTGAGTTCAAGGCCAGACTGGTCTACAGATCTACACAGAAACCCTGTCTCTGCCCCCCCCCCAAAAAAAGTAAATACACTTCTTTTTTGTTTTGTTTTTCTACTTGTATTTTGTTTCTGTTTTTGAAGCCAGCCTCAAGCTCAGGACAGTCCTCATAGACTCTTCCCCATTCCAAGTGCTGCATCATGAGCATGCGCACACCTGGCTTAAACATCTGTTTATCCCTGTGGTGCTTTTGGATATCCAGAAAAGGGATTCCAAGAGCCTCTCAGGGAAGTTCTCTCACTTTCATAGCCAGTGTATAATCTGCTCCTTTTGGTTTCTGCCAGTGATTATCTCACCATGCTAAATTTTTTCTTTTCCCTTTTTTTCATTTACACTCCAGGTAGTTCTGAAAAATAGGTAGGTAGTATTGTTAGGCACAGTTGAGTATACTTGTAATTCCTATTATTCAGGAAGCTAAGGCAAGAGGATCACAAGGTTGAGGCAAACTTGAGCAACATAGTAAAGCCCTATCAAAAAAATAGGGGGTAGTGGGCGGTGTACGCCTTTAGTCCCAGCACTCAGGAGGCAGAGTCAGGCAGATCTCTCAGTTCAACACCAGCCTGGTCTACAGAGTGAATTCCTGGAAGCCAGGACTACACAGTGAAAACCCTGTCTCAAAGTGGGGGAAGAGCACCTCTCTTGCAGAGGAACCTGGGTTTGGCTCCCAGCAACCCTACTATGGTGCTTCACAACTGCCTTTAACTCCAATTCCAGAGATCCTGATACCCTCATCTGGCCTCTTCAGGAACCTGCATATGTGTAGCGCACATAAGATCACACAGGCACACACACACATGCACACGTTTTTAAAAATTAACAAATAGAACTGGAGAGATGGCTCAGAGGATAAGAGCACTGGCTGCTCTTCCAGAGGTCCTGAGTTCAATTCCCAGCAACACATGATGGCTCACAACCATCTGTAATGAGATTTGGTGCCCTCTTCTGGCCTGCAGGGATACATGCAGGCAGAACACTGTATACATAATAAATAAATCTTTTTTAAAAAATTAGCAAATAATGCCACTTTAATCCCAGCACTGAGAAGGCAGAGGCAGGCAGATCTGAGTTCAAGGCCAGCCTGGTCTACACAGCTAGTTCTAGGACACCCAAGGCTATACAAAGAAACCCTGTCTAGAAAATAAATAATGAAAATCAGAAGTATTATTTTTTTTCTTAAAAGACACGGTGTCAGGGCTGCAGAAATCACTCACTGTATAAAGCTCTTGCTCTGCAAGCATAAGGACCTGAGTTAAAATCCCCAGAATCCATATAAAAAGCAGGACATGGCTGTGTATGCCTGTAACCCTAGCATGGGGGGAAGGTCAGATCAGGTGGAACCTGGGAGTCTGCCAGCTAGTCAGACTTCCTGAAACATAAAGTTTCCACTTCAGAGAGACCCTGTCTCTAGACAAAGTGAAAAACCATAGAGAAGGATATCTGGATACCTTGCTGTGGACTTTGAATGCACATGCATAGGCACAAGTATACATAAACTCACATATATAAGCCACATGTGCACGTACACACACCAAAAAAGAAAGAGAGTCTCACTATGCTATTCAGGCTGGCCTTGAACTCATGAATGGGCTCAAACAATCTCTTGATTCAGTTTCCCAGGTAGTTGGGACTACATGTACATACCAATGTACCCAACTGCTGTTAAGTCTCACAATAGAAATTAATAATTCTGAGACTAGATAGATGCTCAGCAGTTAAGAGTATTTAACTGTTCTTCCAGAGGACCCGAGTTTAGTTACAAGCAACCACAGGCTCACAACCATCTATAACTCCAGCTCCAGGGGATCCAACACCTGTGGTCCCCATAGGCACCTGCACACATGCACACATATGCACAGTTGAAAATAAGTTCTTAAAAATAAATAAACACCCCTGTGCTTCCCCTCCCTATTCCCAGTTACTGGTATCTTTGATGGTCACTCAGATGCACAGAATATAAAAGAGAGTTGTACAAGAAGAGTAGAAATTGTCCCTGTTGTTACTAATGTGTGTCAAGCACCAAGTAAGGTACTCTTACATGCAAGGTGAATGTAGAAGTTTGCTGTGTTATAAAACCTCATTTCTGTTAATGGCATTACTCTGTCTCCAGAGTAATGAAGAACACAGAGCCTACATGATTCCATCACCCTTTGATGGAAAGGAAGCAGCCACACTGTATGGATCTCCCAAGTAGAAGGACTTAGGAAAGCCTCTGCCTGGTCTGCCCTGTTCTCCTGATCTGTTGTATACTTCTGTGGAGGCCAGTAGTATTTGTTTGTTTGAGACTGGGTTTCTCTGTGTAACAGCCCTGACTGTCCTGAAACTCAAACTCAGAGATCCACCAGCCTCTGCCTCCTGTGAGCTGGGATTTAAGGCCTGCACCACACCACCACTACCCCCCACCCCACCCCACCTCACCCTACCTAAACCCCCCACCCTCCGGCTGTTTGTAATTTTGTGTCTCAATTTCCAGTGGGTTAGCATTATAAAATCGTGCTCACTGTGGAGAAGGAAGTAAAGGAGTCTTTCTAGAGATACAGCCCGTCAGCTACTTTAGCTATTGCATACTGTGTCTGTCTCAGTAGTCTGTCATGGTGCTCCAGGTAGCGCCTATTCCTGAGAGATAGCTGGATGCTTAGCACTTTTCCCAAACTGAAATTATTTCTCTCTTGCACACTTCATGCCAACATGGTTCTCATTGCCATAAATCTGGTTTGGAGTATCTACTTTTGAAAATTTTTTTAAAGACTTTGTGATTGCTTACATGTTTGCTTATTTTTTATGGGTTTTGGTTTTTAGGGTTTTGGGGTTTTTGTTTTTTTTTTTTTTTTTAGACAAGGTCTCCTGCCAAGGTTGATCTTGAACTCTTGGTCCTCCTTTCTGCCACCGCATCCACCTTGGAGTGTGTTCACTTTCCTCAGGTTCCCAGTGCACTGTCTAAGAACCAGTGTGGCCCAGGCTGAGCTACAGTCAGAGGGCTCCTGTGGAACTCTCCTTCCGGGTCAGCACACTTGACTCCAGGCCAGGCTGATCTGTCTGAATCTCAGCATTCCAGTTGCACCCCCCTCACTCCCACCAGAGGCTTCTGCAGCTTTTTATTCATACAAACAAAAATAAATCTCACTACCGGCCTCTGAACTCCACAGCAGCATGCTTCCCCCTTCTCCCTGAGCGTCCCATGGCTGTGAGTGGGGACTTGGCACTCTCCCCATCGACATCACTTTTTCACTCCCTGCGCATCCTGTGTCCTTCTCTCACCGTGCGACCCAGAGATCAGAATGGGACGTGACAGCCGGCACAGGCGCCGTGCACAGCTGCCAGGAATCTGACGGGTAAAATCTGGAAAAGTTGGGAGGGCAAATGCTAAACACATACAGCGCCACTCAGAAAGGGCCGGAAACAGACACCCATAGCAGAGAGCCTGACTCCTAAACCTTCTTGATCTGACATTCTTTTTATTGGTGCTGAACTAATCTTGTGACCCAGGTATGACTCCCCTCACCCACCAAGCCCACTGGTACCCTAGGAGAAGAGGCAGCAACCTTGTCTAATCTCCTGAAACTCCATGAGGGCATGTGGGGAACAGGAAGCAGTTGTGTGGTGACTCACTGGGCAGAGCCAGGTTAGGGGAAGTTGTCTGCAGGCGTCCCTGGGACCGGATGAGGGCAGCCCAGCTTTGACCACCACACGCAGCTTGGCCCTGTCCCATTCCCAGGGAGCCTTCTGCAACCTCCCTGAGAGGCTATGGCTAGTCCACCTTTCTGGCCATGAACCAGAGCTCCATGAACCAATGCTTCCCTGCACCTTACTCTAAGCTTGACATCTGTCCTATCATCAAACCCCAGGTAGATTCCCTTTGCCCCAGCCTCCTGCTCACCACCAGCATGCAGGTGGGATGACCAAGGCCGGGGTAAAAAATGGCAGTCAGTGACTTTCTTAATGGAAGTCTAACAGAGGCTGCATGTCATTTCTCAAAATAGGAAAACAGAGATGTGGTACCTCCTCTGTCACCATAGGCTAGTCCTGTCATTCATGAGCCATGGGGTGGAGTGTTATGTCCTCTCTCCCAGAAAGATAGATATGGAGCCCAGGGCTCCAGGGAAGGTATTCTGGTAGAATTGTACAGAGAACAGAAGCCTGGAAAAAGGCTATTCCTCGGCATGAAAAAGGGCTGCGGAGTGTTTGCTGAACCTAAGCAGAACCATTTCCTGTTCTTGTGAATGCCCAGGCCAAGAACTGTGTGTTACTATCCTGTTGGCAACTCTCTGGGGAGGGACAGTGACCCAAAACCCTGGAAAGGTGGCTGACACTTTCCCCTTGTGCTATGTGTGAGATCAACTGGAGTATTTCAGCAGACTGGGCCTCTGAACCACGTTTCTCATGCTGCCATTGTACTGTGGCCTGTGTCTTCGCCAACTGTGGTGGCAGTGGCAGCAACAACTTACTCATAGGGAAAGGTCCCTGGTAGGTCACCGAAAAGCCACCCCTATCATTTGAAGGCATGCCCTTTCAGTTTTACTGTCACTCTTAGTGTAGCCGAAGCAGCCTTTTTGCTGACTGTTGGTGGCCAGGCCCAGCACTGTGGGCCCCATCTCAGTTGGCACGCACATATACTTCCTCTGCTGTTTCTGGGTCTGTGTCATTGCAGTTGCTATGTTTCAGAAGACCATAAGAGGGAGTGAGGGGACTGGGACTTGCCCACCTGCTTTTCTGGATTCCCACTGGCTAGCTCCCTACACAGAATCTGCCAGAGCAGATAGATCCAGTCGACCAGTGTGCTTCCTGGCCATGGTCCCCAGAGGAAATAGCACAATAATATATTCCGTAGGTAGTGATAGTTATACCCTGAACTTATGCCAGCCATGTAAGACAGACTATCAGTCTAGAGGACACTGGGCTTTGCAGATGTTCACAGAGCTTCCCAGAGATGTGAAAGCCTATAGCACAGACAGTCCCTAGCTTGTGGGCTTCTAAGGGTGAGGGTGCCTTGTACACAGACCAGAAGGTGATGGAGGTGATTGTTGAGTAGTATGGGGAGGAGCGCTTCAGTTTTGGGTTGTTTTGTTTTGTTTTTTAATGGCATTTCAGTTTGCACTAGGGTACAACAAAATGTCCTTTATTTAAATAAAGTCAATTTAAAGGAAAAATGAAGTCAGTGATAGTATTGCTTGAATAGGATTGTGGCAAAGGAGTATAAGTTGAACAAAAATGCTGGGGGTAGCACACCTTTAATCCCAGCAGGAGACAGAGGCAGGCAGATCTCTGTGAGTTCAAGGCCAGCCTAGCCTATGTATCAAGTTCTGGGACCACCAGAACTAAATAAGAGAGATCCTATCTCAAAAAATAAAAAAAGGTAGAGTAAAAAAACCCACATTTAAGAAATACTGTGCAAAGCTAGGAAAGATGGTAGCAGTTATAATCTCTCTGATTGTTGCTCTTTGCATGAGTTTGGTCATAACTTCATCTTTTTTTTTTCTTTTTCTTCTTTTTTTTTTCCTTTTTGGTTTTTCCAGATAGGGTTTCTCTATGAAACAGTCCTGGCTGTCCTGGAACTGAAGACCACGCTGGCCTCGAACTCACAGAGATCCGCCTGCCTCTGCCTCCTCTGCCTCTGCCTGCTCTGCCTCTGCCTCTGCCTCTGCCTCTGCCTCTGCCTCTGCCTCTGCCTCTGCCTCTGCCTCTGCCTCTGCCTCTGCCTCTGCCTCCCAAACGCTGGGATAAAAGGCTTATGCCACCACACTATATTCCCTGACCCCTTTTAAAAAGGGATGAGAAGGAGCAAAGCAAGGAAGGAAAGGAAGATCAGTTCTGATATGATATTCCTAAGTGCTGAATGGAGAAGCGCTCTGTGCATACTGCCTGTATAACATGTGGAGCCCCTTTCCTTACTCCCTTCTTGCGTTCTTAATTTCTAGTCTTAAGATCCTTTCAGAAACTTATTTTTAATATCAGGGTCCTTTCTCAGTGACAGCCAAGGTTTAGTGACACCTCATCCCTGGGCCATTTGGTCTATGTTAATTTTGATTGTGCTACTTTGCTCAGCCCGTGGGTCTGTTCCTCAGGCCTGAAGGGGTGCTGTGCCTCTGGAAGGGGAGAGATGTGTGGGGGCAGGATGCTTACACACTGTTGAGTCAGGGCCCTGGCTCACCCGCCTGCTCACTCTCTTGCTCCCTCACATTCTGTGTCCCTGTAGGCTGTTTTGGAAGACCAGAGTCAGATGAGGCAGATGGAGCTGGAGATCAGACCCTTGTTCCTCGTACCAGATACCAACGGCTTCATTGACCACCTGGCCAGTCTAGCTCGGCTGCTGGAGAGCAGGAAGTACATCCTGGTGGTGCCCCTCATTGGTGAGCTGGGCGGGAGGACAGAACAGTACTGAGAGTGAACAACAGCCCCTCTACACATGCCCGGAGCCAGGCAGGCTGACCTGGCTGTGCATGTTGTAAGACAGGATTTGCAGGGAATGCATGGGGCAAGAAAAATTGTTTATTAATCAGAGTAGTTCAAATTATTATGGCTGATCCATGGCTTAAACTGCTTGAGCAAATGGACTCCCGTGTCCCAGCAACCAGCGGCTGCATGAGCCCAGCCCTTGTTTTTTCCTTATAAAGCTTGCAGTAAAACAGCAAAGCTGGTTCCCGTTATTGGTAAACACTCAGCCCTGGCAGATAACGGCAGTGCTGCTGGGTGGTCTGGCAGGGAGGCTGGGAGGATTTTGAAGTGGTTAGATGCCTTTGGTCTGATTGTCTTGTAGCTTTTCATGATCATTCTGTTGGTTCGAGGTAACATTCTTCTGGCCAATGTCACCCTAAGGCCAGACTGACAGGAACCCTCCAGAGCACGACCTTTGGCTCACGCCTTTCATTTCCTACCACTTGGGCTATTGGTACTGGTGGAGGGTAAGCATCTCTGCTTTTCCTAGCTGGAGTGCTCATTGGAGACTATTGGGTACCCTTAGTTCTTGAAGCTTCATGGTGGGTCAGCCTTGGGGTGTGCTTTGGTCTCTGGATACCTGTCAAATATAGTTGATGTAGCTACTATAGCTGTTGGCTGTACTGTAAGGGACAAGGATTGTGTAAGATGATTGCAAAGCCCAGGATTTTTAATGCCTCTCTCCCAGCAGCCATCTGAAGCAAGTTCGAGAACCATGTTCTCTGGAAAAGGCACCAGACTGGCAGTCTGCCTGACAGGCCACCTCTGACATCCATGCCAAGATGTTCCATTGGACCTTCCCTCCCAGTCCCAAGTGTCTTAGTGCCAGATGGGGGTGGAAACAAAGGGCAGGAAACATCCGCCCCTGCAGAGCCTGTAGAACCCTGGGGGGTTGTGGGAAACACGTTAGCACCACCTGAGAATGTTGGCACTGAAGCAGTCCTCCCTCCCTGTCTTCCTTCCCCCTCCCCATGTGGCCTGGACAGAACCTCTTAAACCCAGACCCTTAGACCTAAGGGAAGGTTTGCTGCACTTCAAAAGAAACACAGCCTCTATCATAAGGCAGAACAACAGAACCACACATGGCCCTGAGCTTTCTGCTTGCCTCTCTGGTACTTAGTGCACTGGCTTACAGGCTTTATCACTGTACTTCCCTTCCAGCAGGTTTTTAGTTAGGAAAAAGAAAGTAGATGGGTCACTTTTGCTAGATGGTCACTGCCATCTCAAGGTTGCCTCCACAAAAAGGTACCTCCTATACCTTCCTAGGCTAGCAGTCACTGGCACTGCCTGTGCCCCTATTGTGTGCTTAGTCTATTTGTTCCTAAGAAATACAGTAAAAGTCCGAGCTGTGGCCCTTGGCCCTGAAGAGCTTAAGTTTGCTAGAGAAATCCAGATTTGCTAGGAAAGGGACAAACATAAGAAAACCTAGAGGATACATTCAGAGCAAAGTCAATGACCCTAAGGGTACCAGCAACTGACAGCTGTATTGCAACCACTTAGGCCAGGCGCTTTGACCCTGTGTTAGCTGGGCAGATCCCTGTACTCGGGACTGTAAGGGGAGCGCCTGTTCATGCATGCTTTCCTTGGTGGACGCCTGCCCTATGACCAGAGCAACAAAGAGTTAAGCTTACAGCCTTCACTGCTTGTGTCTTGTGCTCTTTAACCTGCTCTGTGCTCTTTAGGTCTGACCCAAGCATTGAGAAGTCCCGCCTGGTGCAGAAGCACAAACAAGCGTCCCCTTTGAAGCCTGTTTAGTTTGGAAGCAGGAAAGCAGATTTGGGATAGAATACCAGTTTTTCCTGTTTGATGTTCTGTTTGCTGTACCATACCACCCATCCACCACTGCCACACATTGTGTGGACCTTACAGCTTCATGGTGCTAAAAGCATGGGTGGGTGTGTGTGTGTGTGTGTGTGTGTGTGTGTGTGTGTGTGTGTGTGTGTGTGTGTGTGTTCTCATATGGGTCCTTTCCAGAAAATGTTTCTGAATACCCAGACAATGAGTGCCAGGCTCACCATGGAACAGCATGCTCATGCCGACTCCCCAAGCTATGAATCATTATACTAAGGAGAGGCCTCAGACCCCAAACTCTCCCCAAGCCCCCAAGGAGTGCATATTTCCCACTTGACCTCAGGCTTTTGGCTGGAATTTTGGAAAGAATCTTCACCAGAAAATGAAGCCATGTCCCAGACACATAGACAGGCAGACACACACACACACACACACACACACACACACACACACACACACACACACACACACACACACACACACACACACAGAGTATCAAGGAGGTAATGTGCCAAGGTTATGTTTTCATGAAATACCAGGGCCCTTGCAAATAAGTCTGGTTGTCCTTCCTTGGTGTCTTCCCTGTACTCTGCCAAAGCGAGCAATAGGACCCTGCCCTCTTTTAGACTGCTGTGGTTCAGACCCAAGTAGCTGAGGACAGGCACCTTACTTACTCTTTTGCTGCAATGTCTCTAAGGTGCCCTTTTAATTTGAACCTATAACTAAGGAATGCCAGCTCCAAAAAATCTCGTTAAGTTCCTCCTGGGAGGAAGATGGGGCTCAGAAGAGGTAGATAGAAGCTGAGGCTCACTAAAAGTCTTGGGCCCTTTTTTATCCCCACAAGTGCCTATCCATAGTTTCATTGGAAAACTCCTGTGGATAGATGGCCTCTATTGTATGCGAAGGTGCCTGGCTGAGAAAGTAAGTGGGCAGAGAACAAAGGGTGAAGGCAGGCATAATTGCTGATTGTAAACTCTGTCTCATCAGTGATCAATGAGCTGGATGGCCTCGCCAAAGGGCAGGAGACAGACCACCGGGCTGGGGGCTATGCCCGTGTGGTACAAGAAAAGGCCCGAAAATCCATCGAGTTCCTCGAACGGAGATTTGAGAGTCGGGACTCCTGCCTTCGGGCCTTGACCAGCCGTGGCAATGAACTTGAATCCATCGCCTTCCGAAGTGAGGACATCACTGGACAGCTGGTGAGATCTCCAGGAAGAAGGGAAAGCCCATGGTCCACTGTGTAAAAAGTGTTCCTGAAAGGAGGGAGTAAAAGAACCTGGGCAGCCAAGGGATAGCAACCATCAAGGCCCAGAAGGGGAGTTTCTTGTTCCCTGTATCACTGAGGACGGTTAGATTCAGCCAAGCAGAGCCAGAGCAAGCCCGAATGAGACTCCAGGACAGCCCTGGAGGTACCTCTGCCTCTGCATGGCGCCCCCTCCTGCCCAATGTTGCTTTTCACACTGTCTTCTTCCAGGGTAACAATGATGACCTGATCCTCTCCTGCTGCCTGCACTACTGCAAAGACAAGGCTAAGGATTACATGCCCACCAGCAAAGGTACAGTTTGGCCTCTCCTTGGGCCATCAATCCCTCTGCCCTACTTTAGTCCCTAAGAAGAGTCCCTCTACTGACTTTGGCCAAAGAAGTCCGTACAGGGCCTGAGGCCATTTTGTCCACCCTCCCAGAAGTTAGACCTCCTATCATAGCTTCCTTGTCCCCAAAGAATGTCAGGTGATCTAGGAGCACTACAGATGAGCGTCGCTAGCACAGGAAGCCCTGCTCAAGGCATTGTGCTTTCCCACTCAGTCTGCATCCATTTCCTTTCTTGGGTCCTCAGTGAATTCCTTCTGACAACAAGAATGTCTTTATGATTCACTTTGTTCTGGACATGGTCTCCAAAGCCCAGCCCTCTGCCACCCTGAGGAATAGAGCCTCTAGTGGGCACATTTTTTTCTTGGCCATACTCACCTCTCTAGCTACTTCAAGGTCTCCCTTGAATGTTAACCCTTATCAGGCCTGCAGTGGAGGTTCTCCCCAGACAGGAATAGGCCTTTCTTCCTGATCTCTATTGCAGTGAGCTATAGCATTTTACAGACTAACTGGAGCTGGAAGTAGGAGAGACTGAGCCCATACCTGAGTTTTAAAATGTTTTGGTGAGGAGCATCCCACCTCTGGGCCACCCTAGAACTCTCAAGTATCTGACCATCTCAGCCTTGAGTGTCCTGCACTGTGCCACGAGGCCAATGACACACAGAAGACTTTGCTGCTGATTCCCAAGAATTTCTTCTTATGGAAAGGGAATCCTAACCCCTCCTAGCTCAGTTTCATCTCCACTCATACAATTTTCTTTCTGTATTTATTGCTCCTCAGTCCTGGCTTGCTGGTTAACCCAGGAGTTGTATTCTGTCTGCTTCTTCCCACACATTAGTTCAGCCCTCTGTCATGCTTGTATCTCTACACCAGAACTAGTCAGGAATCCACCACTGCTGTTCCACAGAGGGGCTGCCACATGTACTCTCCCTGAGGGCCAGACCTGGAATGTCCAACTGACAAATTAGAATCCTGGCTGAGCCAGGAGCTTGTGACCTGCCCCAGAGGGAAGCAGGATTGCAAAGGTCCTGTGGAGAAGTGTAGCTCCAATACCTCAGCCACCAAACTGTTTTGTTTTTAGCCCAGATGCATTTGGGCTCTACTAGTCCTGCCACCCCTCCCAAATCACCCCCAAACAGCCTACAGAAACCCACTGCCATCCTGGGGACCGCCCCTATCAAAATTACATCAGCAGTGGCTGGTGTAATCAAACCCCATTTGTCAGTGTGAATTCTTAGCAGATTAACTTGTCAGATTCACAGAGAAACCGTCACCAAATGTTTATGTGTAAACGATGTTGAATTTTAAAATCATGTGGATTATGGCGGATGGGGCCTGACAAGATGACAGTCTCTGGTTTCTAACAAAGTGAAGTTACCAGTGTCAAAACAGAGGATGTTTATTGTTAAAAATGTCTCAAAGTATCCACAGAAACCCCTGCAGACCCCTGCCAGCAATGCTGGGCCTTTTCTGGCTGACCTAAGGCCTAGGACTTTTCTGGTCTGAGGCCCAGGGCAGGAATAGTGGAGTTGCAGACAGACCCAGACAACAGCTGGGAACCCCATGTAGCACCCCACACAACTACCCCACCACACACTCACATTCCAGGCCCAGGCAGCAGAAGGGTCTTGGGCCTCCCTTACTCATGAACTACCTTGTTCACCCCTCTCCTTCCTCCACCATCAGCCCCCAGGAGCTTCTTCCTCTTCACCCCCAAATTCCTTCCTAGGCTGAAAGCCAATTCTCGGCCTCCCCGCCTGGAGCTGGCAAGCCCAGAACTACTCAGGTCAGACATGGATGTTTGCAGTTCTCCAACCCGCCAGCCCTAGCAGTCCCCAAACACCACAGGACATTTCCTTGCCTTTACTCTCTGCCAGACCTCTACTAGGAAATGCCAAGCCAAGGCTGAGGGGTAGACCTGCCACCCAAGCATCCATGCCCAGGGCTTGGAGTAGCACTTGAGTGATAATTTCTCTCCTGTACATTAATCAGAGATAAGGAAAAGTTATCTAAAAAGACAAGACTATCTGTATTAGTGCAGAATGAGTTTTAAATATGTAACATATATAAAGAAAGTGTGGCTAATATGATCTCAGTGTTACGGGGTGGGGGGGGAATCTATACATATGCCAGTGCATATATTTACAGAAGTGCATAAGGATTCTAGAAGGCACAGAGTTACCTGGGGCACAAGGCAACTGGTAGGACAACCCTGCCTCTGCTTTTCTTTTATCCTCTGTACTGTTAGATGTACGCAGGTAACTTATTAATAGATCCATTAGCCGTAGCCACAAGGCCCCTTTAACACAGCCTCTCCTGAGAGTTCCCTGGAGCTAACCCCTTTCCCCACATTTATAAGCTGTTCCCACTTTCTATTCATCTTTGGATTTTTAACCTCTGGATACATAAAACATACCCCAGCCTTAGAAGGAGAAGAATGTATTGGGGTGGAGGGGAGGTAATAGGAGTCTAGGCCCAACAGTATAGTTAAGAATAGAAGGCAAGGGGCCAGTTCCTATTAGTTCAGAGTCCTGGAGGACAGGTCTGTGGATGCTAACAGGATGAGTGCTCCCGGCACAAGAGTCCTGTGTAGGAAGTGGCAGTTTACAGCAGCAGCACAACTCTACTCTTGCCTGGCTTCACCCTCTAAGCAGCAGGGGAGTGGTACTCCGAGTCTAGAAGAAGGAAAGTGCTTGCCCCTCCAGGACCACATTCCCCTTAGGACAAGAAATGGCATTTGACACTATGCTCAGTAGAGCCCATCTGCTTTCTGTGCCAACAGAGGAGCCCATCCGCCTGCTACGGGAGGTGGTGCTGCTGACTGATGACCGGAACCTGCGTGTGAAGGCACTGACAAGGAATGTGCCTGTGAGGGACATCCCAGCCTTCCTTACGTGGGCCCAGGTGGGCTGAGGGGGCCACACTGGGGCCCACCCCCATGGAACCATTCCTGAGAGGCCACTAGGCGCCCAGTGTAGCACGGAAGATGTCCACGTGCCTGAGCCACCAATCCACCCAGACAATAAACCATCCTCTTCCAACCTCACGCCGTGGCCGTGCTGTGGGGGAGTCGCTCCTCACAGAGCCCCTCCCAAGGGTCAGGCGGAAGCTGCTGGGACCCTCCTAGGCTGCCAGGTTTAGCAGGGAGGTGACTGGCTACAGTGACAACAGGTGGACAAGCCAGATAGGCCACCAAGCTCTCAGCCTTTCTCCCTCCTGTCTAGTTTCAGGGCTGGAGGGAGGCCTACTCACCCCGGGGACCCAGCCACTCTGTAGTGGCACTGGGGCAGAGGTTCCAGAGTTTCCATCGTATGCAAGCAAAATGATAGAGCCCTCAGTCTGCAGAACCTCTGTCCTGAATGTCTGAGAGGCTTTTGCTGTCAGGAAGAGAGTGCCCAGGGGGGTCACCATCTCTCTGAGGCCTAAATCCCCTACGGACCCACACTGGGTTCTGTCCATAACAGCATAACAGCAGCCCTAGCCCTTCACTACACACACACACACACACACACACACACACACACACACACACACACACACACACACACACACACACACACACTTCTCTTCCTGTCCACATCAATCTTTGTCCTTGCGCTTTGCCCTTGCTTTCCCTTTGGGCAGTCCTGGGTCTAGAGGGAAGGAACGTCTAGTCTTGGGCCATGCTTCCTGAGTGGCCCTCCACCTGCATATGCTGTCAATTCTTGGTTTTCCTTTCACTCTAGTACCCTCTTGGGGAAATTTCCTCAGACTCTTCCTGTTCCTTCTTTGTCTGCCTTCCCTTTCTAGTTGGCCCCTTTTATCACCACTAGGCCCCTCAACTTCCTCACCATAGTTCCTTGTGGGGCTTCTCATTCTTAATCTTCCCCCCTGCCACCTGTGACAGGAACCAAATAAAGCTTTCCTGGCTGTCCTTCCTTTCCAACCCTCCTCATACCTGAGAGGCTTCACACTGGTAAAGCTGAACCCAGAGGCAGAGGCAGCCCAGGGCCTGGGGTGTTTGTCCTGTTCCTGGCTTTGTCTTCTGCTTCTCTACCCAGAAGAGGGGACACGGGACCCTTTAGCCTATGAGGGTTGTTTTTTGTTGTGGTCCCCCCCCCATGCTGCCCCTCTGTTTACAACCTCACTTGGAGGCTCCCTACCAGGAATGAATTCCTTCAGTCCAGCACAGAGGTAAAGGAGGACCAAGAAGGAGAGTAAATCTCAATAGGATCACACAGCCCACTGCCTGACTGTACCACCTTCTGGGAGGAGCAGTGCTTCACCAAGGGTGCTCTGTCCTCTTCAGGCTCGGATCCTACCAGGAGAGGGCTGTGCAGGAGAGCCCAGGACAGTGATTTGGGGGGTCCAAATGCCCAGCGCTCAGAAGACTGCCTTTCTGAGTTGTAAGGCCCAAGATAATCCCTTTGAAGGTCCTCTCTCCTGGCTATGAAGGCCACAGGCTGGGGGTTGAGGGGGGAAGCAGGGAGAACACCTTTCTTCTTTCTGTCCCATTTGAAACCCTGGTTTTGTTTCCTTAATAAATTTTTAGTTATGAAACAATTGACCTCCTATTGGTCTATTTTTGGGACTGAGGAGGGGAGGCAGGCTCAAACCTGTACACCTGTGTTGGGGCCCTGCCACCCACCCTGGTGCAGGGGCAGAAGAGAACCACAGGATTAGGGACCTTGGTTACTGCTTTATTGCTGTTTGGTTGAGTATAGAAAATGGAAGCGGCTCTGGAAGAGCCTGTGTACAGAGTAGGGAATATACAAAGGGACAGAACGGGAACCAAGGAGACCTCGTTCCAGCCCAGCTTAGCTAGGCTCAGGATAGGGGCCACCCGGGGCGCATGCAATAAATACGATGGGGCCCCAGGGAAAGGAGAGGGATCTCAGAAGGGGAGTCAGGTGGGCCAGGGCCGTTATCCCTGGCTCCAGATCTGCCCACCCTGGTGGATCAGGAAGGGAAGGGTTGGCCCTGGGGCTAGTGCCACTTGTGCAAAATGAGGAACTTCACATTATCAGTCCCGGGCTGGGAAGGAGCGGGGGGCGGGGAGGCCCTCCGGCCGGCTCAGTCCCCTCCCCTCTCCCCAACTGTGCCCAATGCTCCGACCCCAGCGGGGAGATTCACAGTGAGAATGGGTGTGGTCGCAAGGGCCGGAGGTAGGGCTGGGAGCGTCTGAATAGTGACACCCCTCCCCCCAAGAGCAGCACGGAGCCGGAGGAGGGGGCCGACTAACCACAGGGAGAGGCGGGGTTCTCCTTTGGTCAAAGCTGATATCAAAAATATAAATCTCCCTTCCCCTATCCCACCCCCGTCCCGGGGTTTTCCCCCACCGGCTCCCCCGGATTAAGGCACAAAGCAGTGAGGCCAGGTGAGGCATAGAAAGGTGGGGCCACCACTGCGGCGTTGCCGCTGCTACCAGTTGTCCCCGGGCCGCCGGGTAGCCGGGCGCACCTGCGAGGGGCGCTTTAGGTTGGAGAGAAACGGTCGATGGTCCGGCCGTCCGGCCCCGCGGCCAGGTGCGCGCCCTGGCTCAGCACCTCTGCCGCCTTATCCGGGCTGAGTCCCAGCTCGGCAGTGAATTTGGCCAGCGGGTAGAGGCTCTCGAGCGCCACCTTGGGGTCGTGCAGGAAGTGCGTGGTTTGCGCCAGCAGCTCCGCCGCAGCTGCCTTGTCCTGTTGCTTCAGGCTCAACTGTTCAGCTGTGAGGCGGGCCACAGCAAAGACACCCTCCGGGAAATCGAGCTTGCCCTTGCCGTCGGGGCCGGCAACGCCAGGTAGTCCCCCGAGGCCAGCCAGCGCCCCAGCTGCGCCGGCCGCGCCACCTACTGCGTGCATCTTCATGTGGCTGATGAGGTTGCGCTGTTGAGCAAACTTGCCACCGCACACCTGGCACTCGTAGGGCTTCTCTCCCGAGTGGATGCGCATGTGCTCCGTGAGGCGGTACTGGCGGGTGAAGCGCATGCCGCACGCATCGCACGCAAAGGGCTTCAGGCCTAAGTGGCTGCGCATATGGCGTGTCATGGTTCCACGCTGCGTGAACTTCTTCCCACAGATGGTGCACGGATAGGGACGTGTCAGCCAGTGCGTCTTCTCATGTTGCCTCAGCGTGGCCGGGTCCTTGTAGCTCTTGTCGCAGGACGCGCAGCGGTAAGGCCGCAGCAGCTCTCCTAGGCCACCTGGGGCCCCAGCAATCTTGTCCCCACCACTACCAAAGGGGGGCCCGAGGCCGGCGGCCCCGGCAGCTACCTCAGCAGCCTCTGCCCTGCCATACAGAGCCTCCTCTTCCTCCACGTGAGCCTCCACGTGAGCATTCAGCTGTTCCGAGCTGGGGAAGCCTTTGCCACAGGGGATGCACACATACAGGTTGTCACCAAAGCTCTCAGGTTCGCCATAAGCCAAGTGCGGGCATGGGTAGCCCTCCAGGTGGCCACCGGGTGGGCTGGGGTCCTCGCTGCTGCCAGTCTCCTCGCTGCTGCTCTTGTAGTCGTCGCCGTCGGCGCCTGTGCCCGGCCCGTCCAGGCTGCCCGGGTAGCGTGGCGGGGGCACCAGGCCGAGCGGGGGACCCCCGGGTGAGGCGGCCGGGTCACCAGCGCGTTCCTCTAAGCGCTCGCCTGGGGAGCCGCGATCTCGAACCAGATCATCGCCATAGCTACCCAGGCCTGGCTCGTGCTTCATCCAGCGGTAGAGGAGGCTGGAGCCGTCGGGGCGACCGGGGGGCTCGGGTCCCGGACTGCCGCCGCTTCCTCGAAACGGGTCTGGAGTCGGTACGGCCTCCTCCAGCTTCTGGAAGGGCAAAGGCGGCAGCGGTGGCAGGGTGAGCGGTGGCTCCTTGTAGACTGCGGAGCCCGCCCCGGGAGGGCTGTCCGGGCGTGGAGGCAGCTCGCGCTCACTCAGCGGTCGCTCCGGGACCGAGGAGCCTGGAGGGCTCTTCTTGGACAGATCCAGGCCGCAAAGCGGAGAGCAGCGGCGCTCCGGGGCGCAGAGTGAGGCTGCTGGGCCCGGAGCCGAGGCATACAGCTCGGCGCAATGGGTGTTGACCGCGGCCTCGGGGCCCGACGGCGGCTCGGCGGCAGGCGGCGGCGGTGGCCCGGCGGGGACGAGTAGTAGCAGGCCTGGATGACGGGCGTGGCGGCCCTCAGGCCCCGGCCCGGCCGCCCATAGGGCGCATAGCCGCTGCCGCCGCTGCCTCCTCCCCGCAGGTGGCAATACTTGCCGTGGCGTTTGAGGCGCTTCTTGCACAGAGCCACGAGGTCAGGGATCTGCAGGTAGCTGGCGGCGGCCAGCACAGCGCCCAGGCTCGGCTCGGTCCCCGGGGCCACTGCTGCTGCTGCTGCGGCCTCAACACTGTCAGTCAAGCGGCCGGTGTAGATGAAGTCCAGCACCAGGCGGAACACGGCCGGGCTCACCATGTCATGGTCCAGGTTTAGCAGGTTGTCATGCACCACCAGGGACTTGAGGTAGGCGCTGCTGGCCGCCAGCACGTTCTTGTGCGCGCGGAAGAGGGCGTTCTGCACCACGATGATCACGTCGCACAAAAAGCCCTTGGTGCGCTGGTTGTTGAGCTGCAGCAGTAGCTGCCTCGAGTGACCAGGCGCCTCCATCGTGTCCAGCATCGTCTGCCCAGCACACTCTCCTGCGGGGGGACACAACACCAGCTGGGTAAGAGCTATGCCGTGCGTGCAGTGACCTGGTCGCTCGCACCCAGCCCAGCACTGTTCTCCTCCGCTTCCCCTTCCCCTCAGCTCAACAGGAGCCTGGAGCACCACGGCCTGGACACTAACTAACTAACAGGGAGGGCTCAGCGGCCTCCGGGAGTGGGAGCCTAGGCCGGCTGGCCCCAGACAGGAAGAACAGAAGAAAGGCAGTGGATGGAGAGGAGGCCAGGTTAGCCTATTTGTCCCAGACCCAGGTGCTGCTAATTTCCAGGGAGAAAACTATTCGGGCGAAATGACCCTTTCGGAGGCAATTACCCGATTTAAGTAAAATGTCCGCTTCAGGAAAAGTCATTCAGGGCCGAAAAGTTTGCCCAAGTGGGGAGAAAAGGAGCCGAGTAAGAAGCGCCTCCCGCCTCGAAAGAAGCTGCCCCAGTTAGGGGAAGTGATAAGGAAGACAAGAGCACGATGCCCATCGAGGCGCCGCCCTGGCCCGGGGCTGTCAGGCCTTCCTTGGGCCGGCCGGCCGCCCCGGCGCGGGGAGCGGAGACAGTGGCTGCGGTGGCGGGCAGAGCGCGAAGGCCGGGCCCCGGCGCGGGGAGGGCGTTATATCGGGGCAGGAGGCTGAGGCAGGAAGCAGGTGGGGGGGAGGGGGGAGCCACGCAGCTCCCAGGGGAGGGAGGGGGCAGCGCCCCGGGCGGGCACGGCGCACAGCCGGCTGCGGCCCTGACCTCGGCCTGCGCCCCACCCGCGTTCCCGACCCAGCCCCGGCCTCGACTCCACATCTCTTCTCCAGCTCCCCTCGGCCCCGTCTCCCCCGAAACTCGGCCGCCCCAAACTTGGGGGAAACTTTCCCAACTTCAGACAGGGCGGGAGGAGCGCGCCGGCCCTAGTCCTCCCAGCCCCCAGGTTCTCCTCCAGTCCCCCCCCCGCCCCAGTTTCAGCAGCCTGGCCGCCGCGGGGACCCACACCTCGTCTCGGGCCGCCCAGCCCGCCGGCGAGCGCGCCCGCCCCTGCTCCCCGCCTGGCCCGCAGGGCCTCGCGGGCCCGTTACCTGCGGCCGCAGCCCAGCCCGGCTTCCCTCCCCGAGGCTGTGGCAGCTCCTAGCCTGCGCCCCACCCGCCCCGCTGCCAGGCGCCGAGCTGTGCCAGGGCAGCGCCCCTGCCAGCCCCGCCCGCCGGCTCCCCTTGCCTTCCCCTCTCCTCCCCAGCCCATGTGCGGGCAGAGCCGGCCCGGGACCGCTGACCCCGCTGTGAACCCGGTGCCGAGCAGCAGCCCCGCGGTCCCGCGTCCTCTAGGGAAGACACTTAGTGCCCTAAACGCCAGCCCCGACCCCGGCGCCCGCGCCTGAGGATGCTCGCCCGCCCGCCCGCGCGCGAGGACCAGGCTGTCCCGGGTTCCGTGCTTGTCCCTTCCCGGTCGCCAACTCGAGGACCCACCTGGGGGGCATGTCGGAAGCCCCGGGCCCGGCTGCCGGCGGATCCAGGGGGGACGTGGCTGCAATGCGCTGCCCTCCGCCCGCCGGGCCCCCGGTCGGTCTGTCCTGCCGGTCCGTCCTCCCCGCGTCCTGGTCGCGTCTCAGCCCCACCGCGCTTTCCGCACACTCTTATCTGGAGCGGCCCGAACCGGCAGACGCTGCCGCAGCCATGGCGCCACCTCGCGGCCGCGCGGGATTGTAGCTGGCCGGGCTGCGACCTCTGGCGCACACCTGGGCTGGAGGCTTACAGATGCGGAGCTGAGCTGGAGATCTGCAGGTTCACGCTTCCAGATGTGCCCACCTGGGGACCCAGATATCGGACCTGGGGGGGCCATAAACCCTGGGGTTTTGAGCTGCGTGCTCCCGAATACATATTTCTATGTAATATGGCGCCAATTCAGAAAAAGTTGTCTTCAAAAGGGGAACTCTGAAGCCGGGTGTAAGGGCACCACACTCTTGTAATCCTAGCAGCAGGGAGTTGGGAGCCGGAGAACCAGGAGTTCGAGGTCAGCCTCTACCTCATGAGACCCTCTCTCTCTCTCTTTTTTTTTTAAAGGGGGGGTGGAACACTAGTGACAGTGTTGAGAGGGCAGATTTTGGAAATCCTAAATGAGACGAAGGTAGGTAAGTTCGGAGAGGAGAGGGGAGCCTTCACTGGACATTTCTGAACACGACTGTCCACTTGGACTCAGGCTCCAAAAAAAATCCCAACTCTCCCTCAGGCACGTGTTACCAGTATGCACATCATAAACCGTCCACACTCAAACGCTGTGCAAGCAGTGACACTGGGAGGAGCATATGTTTACACAGGCAGCCCGCCCCCTCCAGGAGTCGCAACTTCTTGGGCTTCTGCGGAGGCTGCTACAGAGCGCACCCCTGTGACTTACGGGTCTCCAGAAGGACCCTAGGATCCTCCGACTGGGAGTAACTGGACAGAGCCCCTTGGGACATTGCCCCCCAAACCCCACATCCCTCATCTAAGCAGTTTTGAGGGATCCTACGTGATTATTTTTCACCAACCCGCCATTTGAGAAATATCACGAGAGCGGGCGGCTTGAGACCCACCCCCTCCCAAAAGATCCTACACGCCACACGAGGGAGGGCTCCATTCACGTAGGTGACGCCTCTTCTAGGAGGGAGGGGACCGTGCACCGGCTCGTGGGTGCTATCCGGAAATGTCCCTGCGTAGCGGGGCGGAGGCGCCAGCATCGTTGCAAGCACCGCGCCTCAGTGGCCCACGCTCCGCCTCCTCCCCGCACCTCCTGACCCCCGCCTACACCATGGGGGGGGTCCCCCAAACCGCCCACAGCTTCTTATTGGCTGTATCTTCCTCCGTGGCCAAGCCGGAGAGGCTGGGGCGCAGTTACTATGGTAACCAATGAGGTTCCCAGGATCTCATCTCTCAGAGGCCTTGGAGAGCTTAGCAACCGCGCGGGGCCGCCAGGCGGGTGGGGGCCGCGCTCGCCGCACCCCACGCTGTCCTCGAGCCCGTCGCCCCCGCTTGAGGTATGTGGCTGAGTCACTCGCCCGGGCCCGCAGACGCAGCCTCTAGCTGTACCAGCGAGACACCAAGGTCTTGGGCGCCCCCTAGAGGCTGCGATTCATTGGCAGGAGACTTCTGCGCCTGGCCTAGGCATCTGGTCCAAACAAATCAAGACTGCGCATAGCCAGGTTTCCGCAGTGTGCTCCGCGTCCGTCTGTTCCACGTACTGTCTCCCCCACGGGAGCCTCACAAGCACTGCGGTCCCACAGGGGGCTCCGCAATTTCTGAGTTCTAGGAAAAGCCGACACAGTACCTCGACCGAGGGATATGTTTTCGGGCTGAAGCGGAAATGTAATGGAGTGTTGAAGGCTCACCAGAAATGCTCTTAGCGATGATTTTTAACACATCAGTAGGGTTCTCCCACCGGATCGGAGGCCAAATCCCAAACGGCAAGCAAGGTGTCTCTGTTTTAATTTTTCTTTTAATAGGGTTAGATTGTACCGAGTCTGGAAAGAAGCCCCAGCCTCTGTGTGTCTTTAAACAATAAAGTGTATCCGCTGTCTGACCCACCCAAGGTTCACTGCGTCCACCATACCCCACCTACTCTTAAGCCCTCATTGCATCGCTATGCGGAGGACCACACAGACCTGTCCAAGCTTCTCCATGTACTCTGCTCTTCTCTTCTCCATGCGCCCCCAGCCCGGCTCACAGGTCTCACTATGTAGCCATGGCTGGCCTCGAACTCTATGTAGATCAGGCTGGCCTCGAACTCACAAAGATCTGTATGCTTCCCATGCGCTGGGGTTGAAGGCGGGGATGTGCATCATCCTGCCCCACCTTTTAATTCCACTTTCCCCTCCTTCCTCAGCCCGCCCCCCTCCGTCAACCTGGTGCAGCTTTTTCCCCTCGCCGAACACATGCCGCCAACCATTTGTAGCCTAGAGATAGAATTGGGCTGTTCTGGGGAACCTGGCCCACATCGCGTGAGCCCTTTTGGCCAATCCTTTCTCCTCTGGAAAGGAGTCCCTACCACCCCGTCTGCCAAGCTCAGCACTCTCATTCCCTTAGTGTTGCTCCCTCTCTTACAAGCTCTGCCTATGCTTATTCCACCAATGAGTGCTGCGGTGGTTCCTCGGTGCCACAGCTGGGCACTGCCAAGTTGCCTTCTCCATCACTTGTCAGGCTAGCCCTTCCTTTTGTAGACACATTGCCCAAACTCTTACAGAGGACCCTCTGCTCATTTCTGAAATCCAGGCTACACTCAACTCCCTTACCTTCCCTGTGGTTTCCACCATCCGACTGGTACCTTCCCAGTCAGGAAGGAGAGAGAGGGGATAAGGGAGAAGAGAGGAGGGGGGGAGAAGAGAGGAGAGAGGGAGAGAGAGAGAGGGAGGAGAGAGAGAGAGAGAGAGAGAGAGAGAGAGAGAGGAGAGAGAGGAGAGAGGGAGGAGGAGAGAGGAGAGAGAGAAGAAAGAAGAAAGAGAGACACACAGAGACAGAGAGAGACAGACAGACAGACACACACACACAGAGAAAGAAAAACAGACAGACAGACAGGCCATACGGGGTGTGATACCGCCGCGGGGCATCTTCTAGCGTCACAGACCTAGGAATTGAGGTATGTGGTTGGGGGCTACATACCCCAACCCCCGAGTGTGGAGCCCGAGGTCCAGGGGAGAGAGAACTGAGCCCCCAGGACTCCCAAAGGCCCGAGAGGGGAGAGTGAATAAACATGTATAGGGGCCGCACCCTCCCTGTACTACCCTCCTCCAGCCCGTCGCCTGCAGTTCCGGAAAGTTAACCCCTTGGAGGCCAAGCCTGGGGTTACGTACTCCCCCTGCCCAATCCTGCTTCCGCGTGCACACCCTCCTCCCGCTCCCAGCTCCCTGTCGCTTCATCCCGTCCTCCCCTACGCCCCCCCCCGGCTTGCCGCTATAAATAGCCTCTTTTCCCGTTTCCTAAATTCCCTGCTGACGTCGGCAGCGCGTCAGTGTGTAGGAGCCGCGGCCGCATGAATGAGCCGCCGCACGAGTACTACGCGCGCCTATAAAAGCGGCGGCGCCCGCCGGGCTGCGGGAGGGAAGCCGGCACCGGCGCGACGCGGCCCGCCAGGTAAGGACCCTCCGATGGTGGGAGATGGGCCAATGCAGGGACACCGCTGGAGGGCACGGAGGGGACCGGAGGCGGGCGGAGGGTCGGAGGGTCGCTCCGGAGTGAGGATGGGGACAGAGTGGGAGGGACGAAGGTTCCTTTGCAGCTTGGAGGAACAGGGGCCGGAGGCTGACCCAACCCTATGCAGCACCTGCGGGCGCCCAGATGAAGACGCAGACACTCTGGAGAAACATGGAGCGGAGAACCGAGCCCCCGTCCCCATTTCCCAAGGCCGGACGGCTCCTGCGCCATCCTTCCAAGAAAGTGGGGAGAAGGCGCTGGAGTCCCTGGAGACGCGCCCCCTCATTCTCTCCCTGTCCGCAGCGCGGTGACTCAGCCTAGATGGCCCCGATTGACTGAGCCAGGGCGCCCACGACAGACAGACAGACAGACAGACAGACAGACAGACAGACGCACGCCTCGTCCCTGCGACTCTCTGGGAACCCCCGCCCCGCATGCTGCCCAGATGCCCCTTCCCAGTCCTGCCCCGTCCCTTCGCGTGGTCCCACTGCGCCCAGGACTTCCCGCCTCTGCGAGCGAGCGAGCGAGCGAGCTAGCGGAGCTGTCCTCTCAGGACCAGGCGGGGGCGGGGCTTCGGCCAGGCCGCCCCGCTCCACCCCCACTGTACCCCCCCACTGCCGGAAGTGCCTCCCCGCTGGGACATCTTTGACGTCACAGGACTCTGACGTCAACGGTCGCGTGCCTGTCCGCGCGCGCTTGGGCGGAGGGGGGCGTGAGAAGCAGCAGTGCCCCAGCCGCGGGCGACGGGACATCCCCGCCCGGGCAGCGCGCCGGCACCTTGGCTCTAGACTGCTTACTGCCCGGGCCGCCCTCAGTAACAGTCTCCAGTCACGGCCACCGACGCCTGGCCCCGCCCCAGGACCGCCGACCCCGGGCCCCTCCGCGCCTCCCTGCGCCGCTGTCCGCGGTGCTGATGCAGCGCAGGAGCCTCCCTCGGGCCCTCCCGCCCAAGGTCCCGTGGGCGGCTGTGGGCGCTGGTCCCGCACACGCTCGCACACGCTCGCTCGCACAGCCCCCGCCGCCGCCGCCCCCGCCCCCGCCCCCGCCGCCCGCGGTGCTGACGTCAGCCTGACAGTCCCGCCCCCGCGTCTCCAGGGCAACCGTGGCTTTCGATTGTTACTGTGGGAACCGGAGGTAACAGTCTACAGCCATGGTCGCCCCGCAGCACGCCCACGCTCCCCACCACGCCGAGTTGTGACAGCCTGGGTTTGGGCAGATGCAGAGCAAGAAGAGGCGGGGCGGCGACGCAACATCCGATGTGTCTGCGGGGGTGGCAGGAGGTGTGCTTAGAGAGGCGGCCTGCGAGGCTGCTGCGCATCCACCCCAGCACAGAAACAAGCAAGGTCCTCCGGGTGTCTGACCATCCTTCTCAGTGACTGTCCGGTCTTTCCAGTCGAGGTATCTGCTACCTAATGGTGGCGAGAAGTTGGGTTGTTCTGAGATAAGAATTCTTATCTCCGGGGGAGGGGGGAGGACAGAAGAGACCAGGAGTCCTTCAAGAAGGAAGGAGGAAACACATTTGCCTGCAAAAGACTAAAGGGAGCGGAGAGGGAAGTTTATCACACCTTTCTTCCAGAAACTCCCATGTGAGCATCAGGGGCAGAGGGCAAAGAATCCATTTCCTGATAGAGCTACAGCCTCCCTATGACTCTGTCCCCTAACTTTCAACTTTCTCCTGAGTCACGGAAGATTATTAAAAGGGTCCTTTCCGGGTAGTGAGTGCTTGGTGCATGCCTTTAATCCCAGGTAGAGGTAGAGACAGGTGGGTCTCTGTGAGTTGGGGGCCAGCCTGGTCTACAGAGCAAGTTCCAGGACAGCAAGTTCACCTGGTCCCTTGTCCGAACATATTAGCCAGCATTCTCCATTCAGTTGGTCTCTCAGTGTTGTATCCAACTCGAGTTTCTCCAACGTACCCTAAAAAGGAGTACCACTGAGGCTGAAGGTAGGCACTCTGTGGCCAGGGCTGTTGAGAGACTCTGCTAGGGTACTGTCTCTCCTCTGAGCTTTAGAAATCCCGGGTGTAATCGAGGCAGAAAACAAATGGTAGGGATATTCTGAAGACAAATCTTTTGCAGATTGAACCCATCAGAAGAACATGGTCAGAAGGTTGACTTACAATACTGCGATTGTTTGGTATCCTAGAAAGCATTTAGTGCAAACCATGCCCTCCTTGTCGTTTTATTTTACAGATTGGAAAGCTGAGGCCCAAGTTGGGCATTTAGCCTATAGTGAGTGGTAGTTTCTGCTTGCTTTCTATGGGGCAGCAGAGAAACCAACAAAGCCAGGAGCGGTGTATGTACTTGCAGTCCCAGCTACTCAGGAGGCTGAGGCAAAAGATCCCTTGATCTGAGAAGCTCCAGGCTGGCTTGGGCAATAAATATAGTGAGATCCTCTGTGTCTCAACAACGAGGAGGCAGCTAAGTGATGGCAACAGGCAAGAATGTGAACTTTTGGATCTGAATCATCCAATCTTAAGTAGGTACTTAGCCTTTCTGTGCCTGTTTCCTCAATGGTAAAATTCCGTTATTAGGTTAATAACAGTACTTGCTTGACACTACAAGATGAAATTAGGCAATAAGGGGGTGAACTGGGCATAGAGCTCTGTGGTACAGTCAGTGCTTAGCATGCCCAAAGTCCTGGGTTTGATCTGTGGCACCAAAAATATATGAGTTAAGCCATGTTGATGTATGCTTTTGAATTCCATCACTTGGAAGACAGAAATAAGTGGATTTCTGTGAGTTCGAGGCTAGCCAGAACTACAGTGAGACCCTGTCTCAACAATAAATTAGATGATGGATTTCTACTTGTTCCATTGTCTGGTATAGTTATTTCTCAATAAATAATATTTCTAGCCTCTGGCTCTTATTTGCCTGGGCTATAAATTGAAAGATTTTTTGCTTTTGTTGGTAGTGTTTCTAGCTGTGGTAGTGAAATCCTTTAATCCCAGTGCTCTGGAGGCGGAAGACAGGCAGATCTCTATGAGTTTGAGGCCAGATTGGTCCACAGAGCAAGTTCCAGGACAGGCTGAAACCCCGTCTCAAAAAAATAAAACAAACAAAAAGCCCAACAGTGTTTGTTTCTCTAAGTAACACTCCTGGAACTTGCTTTGTAGACCAGGCTGGCCTTGAACTCAGAGATCCACCTGCCTCAGCCTCCCTAGTGCTGGGATCAAAGGCTTGTGCCATTATGCCCATCACACTAATTTGAAAATCTTAGAACAGTGATTCCTCAGGGGACCTGCTGTCTTTCCTCCCCAGAGGGTTCTGAGTCACATCAAAGGCTCTTTCCTAATAACACATATTTACCAGGTGCTTCAAATTCTACCCAAGTCTGTAGTTTTCAAATATTTACCTCAGGAATGACCAGGGGTAGTTTATCACACAGACCTGTAGTTTGCTCTAGGAATTGCAAGTTTAACAAATGCTCCTCATCTAAGTGGTCCATAGGATGTGCGTGTGGTAGGGTTAAGGTTCAGTCTGCATGGTGAGAGGTGACACCCTACTTGTTGGCAGTCAGAGCCATTCTGATTCTCAGGAGGAACCTTTACTCCAAGCTTGAGCACTTGTTTTACCTAATATGGCTCTGCCTGAGCCCTCTCCTTCCTTTTTCTTGATAGAGCTAGAGCCTAAGGGCCACTCATGTGTATCTTTAATTTAGAGGACTCCCGAGGAGTGTAAGTCATCCTTTCCCCAGCTTGGAGCCCACCTAAAGGGGGCAGCCTATGACTGCCAGAAGCTCTGAGTACTTACTGATTTGCAGATCCATCCAAAGCAGACTGCTAATGGACCAAAGCCAATAGCTTTATAGGAGTAATCCCATCTGTGGCAATCTCCTTTTGTCAAGGAAGCAACTCCAGGAAGACTAGAGCAAGGCAGAGACCAACTCCCTACCCCAGCTTTGTTGTAAAAGGTTCTAAAACCAGTAAACTGGGCCTTTGGGTATAATTCCAGTCTTAAAAGAAAAAAAAAATGTGTATGAGGGTTTGTCTTCATATTCTAGCGGTCAATGCCTTTACCTGATGAGCTGTCTCACAACCCCTTTGGTGGAAGGGTGACTCAGAGATTTTACAACTGAGAAGTTTGGGGAAAGGGAACACCTGGTCAGACTCTGCCAGGATCATCTAATGTTTTTGAACGTGTTTCTGTATGTAGACAAGAATCAGAGATCCTAACTCTGCCTGTATGTGCCACCACCCCTGGCCATTGGGTCACTGACTTTTTTTTAAGCATATACCATGTGCATGCCTGGGACCTACGATTAGAGCCTCTGGAAGTAGTTATAGATGTTTGTGAGCTGCCATGTAGGTTCTGGGAACTGAACCTAGGTTCCTCGAAAGAGCAGCCTGTGTTCTTAATCACCCAGCCAGTTCTCCAGCCCCTCCAGACTATACCTTGAAACACTTCTATGTCAGGAAACATGGAACTCTGGGTAATAGATGTGATTATGACAAGGATTGTACTAGCTCCAACTCCTGCTCAGTTACAAAGCTCCCTAGCAGATACCATGGCTTAAGACTAGGTAGAAGAGGCAGAGGCAGGCATCTTGAGTTCAAGGCCAGCCTGATTCCAAGACAGCCTCCAAAGCCACAGAGAAACCCTGTCTTGGAAGAAAAAGGAAAAAAGAAATCAAGCAAGCAAACAAAAAGACTAGGTAAGGGCCAGCTGGACAGTGGTGGTTCACACTTTTAATCCCAGCACTAGGGAAGCAAAGACAGGTGAATCTCTGAGTTCAAGGCCAGCTACAAAGAAACTGTCTCAAAAGAACCAAAAAAAAAAAAAAAAAAAAAAAAAAAAAGAGAGAGAGAGACTAGGTAGGGCCTAGTGATGTCTTAGAAAAAGCAGAAGTGTCTATGTGTGTGGCTGGAGTGGGCACTGAAATAAGAAATGGCAAGAGGGCAATCCTTAAAGTGCTGAGACTGGCTGCACTCCACTGCCCAAGGGCAAACCAGTCAGGCTGCTTAGGCTTTGGCTTTCTCATTACATCAGTGATGATTAGCATCATCAATTATGTATAGCATTAATCCCAGAAACTGTATATGGGCTCCCTAAGAAGTTTCTTTTGTGCTGTCTTTGGCCTCTATCCAACATCTGGTACTATCCAAGCTTTCAAGCTCAGAGTTCAGAAGGGATGAGGCAGTTATAGAAGAGAAAGTAACAGGGCTGGGGACCAAAAGAAAATCCAACTCCCAATGCTCAGTTATCAGGATCTAGGAAGTCTAAAAGCAGATGACCCAGGCAGAGCCTTTCCCCAAACTCCTCAGATGTAAAAGTTCTGATTCAGTCACAAAGTCCTTTGGCTTCTTTAGTCTGGGTCTTAGGACTTCCACAAAAGGATGGTGAGATGGCTCAGCAGGTAAAGACATGAACTGCCAAGACCGATACAAGTTCCACCCTGGACCTACATGGTTGTAGGAGAGAATCAATTCTAGTTAACCTCTAACCTCCACAGGTGCCATGGCTTGCACCCATACACACAATAACTGCAAGTAATTCTTAGCTTGGTGCTGCCCCAGGGTCTGTATACCAGGAAAAAGATGATCACTGTCTAAACCATCACTTTATTGTATGGCAGTCACAGGGGTGCCCGCCCCTGCTTGTGCATCACTTTCCTGGACGGGCTTTCTGGCCTTCTCATGTTTACCATAAACGAAAGTGTAAGGCTGCCTGCTCCCCCTCTGCTCCAGTAAGGGGGCAGGGTTTATATGAGTCCTGAGAATGGGTGCCTTTCAGCTAGCCACAGGAAGAGTGGCACAGTGGAGACCCACTAGGTCAAGAACAGGAGGGAATTAGACAAGTGGGAGCAGTTCAGAGACATATGTTGATTCACTCTGCAAACTGGTCCAAGAATTTGAGATAGGCTTGGCGTTGGGTCGCAGCTGCTGGAATGAAGTGACCACCAGAGTGGGTGAGGGTGACAGCGCCAAGGAATTGGCTAGCCAACTGCATACTCTCCTGAGGAGGGATGATGCGATCAGTGTCCCCAAAAACATGAAGCGAAGGCAGTGACAAGGGGCTCTGCAGGATGGATTCCTTAAAGCCAAGGCCTCGGGGCCAGAACCCCGACACAAGTATGAGAAAACGCGGCACGGGGAAGCGGAGATCGCCTGCCTGACCCAGGGCACACACAAAAGCTGCTAGTGCAGCCCCCTGGCTGAAGCCAAGGAGTCCGTCAAAAGGTCCCAGCGTGTCCAGGGCCTGTGCCACAGTTTCCAGGGCCTTCTCCAAACCCCTGCATGCTGTAGGCTCTTCCAGCGCGTAGAAAACATCTGCTTCCTGTTCAGAAAACCACCAGCCTCGAGGTTGCTCCTCCGGAGCACCGGGCCCTAGAAGCAGATAAGAGCACAGGATCGGAGTTAGAGGGGAGCAGGGAAGAAAGAGCGGGGGCAAAGCCTGGGAAGGACGCGGCCAGGAGACTTGAGAGGGAGAGGAGAGGGAGGCCTGGTAGGAGAAAACCTGGAAGCGCAGGCTGGAGCCTGAGTTAAAGGAGCTGGGTGAGAACTGAGAGGTCCGGGTGTGTTAGGGGGCCGGCTAGATGGCGAGGGATTGACGGAGCAGGCTTGTCTCACCGGAGTCTGGCCCGGCGCCCTCGGGAGCTGCTGCCTCTGGGACCGGGTGCGGCCCGCTGAGGCACACGAGCTCGGCGCGGCCCCGCAGCGCCTTCCTCAGCGCTCCAGTCTTCTCACGGAAGCCCCGCTCGCTCTGCCGGAAACCCGCCAGGCACAGCACTCTCAGGGGTTGCCGTGCCGCCATACCGCAGGGCCACGGGAAGTAGGCCTTCCCTGGGCGGAAGTGGAACCTGCGGGGGGCGTGGTCCAACCCGGCAACACCCAGAAGGCGGGGCTCGGGGAGGGCGAGCGCTCCTAAGACAAAAAGGTGGGGTGTGGCTGCAGATACCTGCGACTCGAGACGTCTCAGGAAGCCGGCAGTGCAGCCTTCAGGTCTGCGCAGCTACAACCCTCACAGGCCGGGGCTGGAGACTGGCCTCTGAAACCCTGCTGTACCTGAGGTAGCCAACAAATCCAGGTCTCACTAATGCGACCTCCACCCGCAACCCTGCATTTCTCCCGGTATCCTCAGGGCGGCGGCCGTGGCTCACGTCGCTGGCTCTGCCATCGTTAAGTCCCCGCCTACCTTGCCCGACGCCGGCTGGCCGAGACCCCGGGGTCCAGGGTCCCGACCGTGATTCACTGTCCATGGCCCTAAGGAGTTGCCGGCGTAGAAGTCCATGGGGTAGGGCTGCTGCCAGGAAATGTCCTTCAGGGCCACGGCCGCCTGGGGGTGGGGGGAAGACAATGATACCAATGCCTTTTTCTTTTTCTTTTTTTTTTTTTGTCTCTGCATTAGGAAATTTGACCACAGCCTAAGAAGGGTATTATATAATTATTGTTATATAATATATATTACCAAAAGGAAATGTGAGGTGAGTAAACTCGCATTTACACAGCAACTCAGGTATGGTGGCGCTTTGCCTCCCAGCACTCCGTAAATTGCAGCCAGCCTAGGCTACTACCAACATTATAGACCAAGTATTAAGATCAATTCTCGGAACATGTTCACCCATGCTAGCCATCTCATAACCCTCAACAGGAGATACAAAGCCCACTTCCCTGTAAGTTTTCCAAATGTGGTCGTTACCTCGTAAGGTGTCAGCAGTGGCTTGGGAAAGGCTGAACCCCAGTCAATGGAGAGGCGTGGGCATGCCACCTGCACCCACCTAAGAGAGGAAGTTAGTAAGACGACGTGGAGTCCACCTCTCTCTGAGGTACCACACAGAAGAACATGACCATTTGTCAACAGGATATATTGATTCTATTGTTGTTACGAGTACTGTACTGTTGGGAAGATAACTTCAATGTGCCTGCCTTGTAACCTTAACTCCCAGAACCACTGCATTAAAAAAAGAAAGTGTGTGTTTCCCAGCATTGAGAGGCCTAGACAGGTGGAGTGGAAACCAGCCTACTTAGCAAGCTCCAAGTCAGTGAGAGACCCAGGCTCAGAAAAAGAAAGGGAGTGGGAGGGACAGAGAAAGTGTGTGGACAGCACCTGAGGGTGGCCACTAGAGTTCCACATATGCAAAAGAAAAAAAAAAAATTTCAGTCAGGCAGTGTGATGCTTGCCTTTAATCCTAGCACTCAAAAGGGAGAGGCAGGTGAATCTCTTCGAGTTCAAGGCTAGCCTGGTCTACAAAGCAAGTTCCAGGACAGCCAGGGCTGTTACACAGAGAAGCCCTATTTCCAAAAAAATAAAAAAAATGAAAAGACAAAAATTCCACCTTAAGTGAACCAAACTCAGGTCACCAGACCTTATTCCAATAGCTATCTCCCTAGTCCCCTCAGAGCTTTCTGGGGGTAATTCATTTGTGGGTAGTCACCCCCCCAGACCCAAAGTTTGTGCATAGGACCCTGGCATTCATCCCACCACACTGTGATGTTCAAACAAAGCAGGTGGCCCCTGGTCAAAGGTGGCCCCTGCTAGAAAAGTACTTGATAAATATTAAAATTCCATAATCACATATGCAGTTCCAATGGCTGTAGCCTTAAGTCTGCTTGGCAGAACCTGGTTTCTAAGGTCCCTTTAGCTGGTCACCCTACAAGCAAGGCGGGGGAACTCACACATCCACCATGGGAAGTAGACTGAGCTTGCTGGGGAAGATCTCAGAGAGCAGAAGTCTCACGAAGGGAAGCCCCAAGCCTTTGAGCCGAGATTCCAAGTGCTGTTGGGAGAAGGAGGCTGTGATGAAGCAGCCAAAGCTGGATACTTTGACCTACAGATTTCTCCAGCTCTTTCCTGTCAGCCCTCTCACCTCCAGGATCTTGGGACTACCCTGGCGGCCCAAAGTTCCCAGAATAAGGCCCCAGGTCTTGGCTGAGCGTGCAGCAGCAATGGCTTCCTGCCGAGTGGCCTGCATGCGCTGATGGTCGTAGTGCTCTCTGGATAGGACTTTGCTATACGGGTCGTACCTGGAAGAGTTGCCAGAATCATGTGACAGCCAGAGTCACGCTGCCTAAGTGATTTCCTGACATAGGATCTAAGCGAGTAATTAAGAAATCTAAAACAAGAAAGAAATCTGGCCCCAGACAGGAATGAGGATTGTTACTGAGGAGATCAGCCCCACAGCTAGAGCAGGGGAGAGCAAGGGGGTGTTTTAGGAGCTTGGTATGACTCCCAGGTAGGCAACATCAGTCCTGGGTCTAAATTCAGATGTGCCCCAGTTAGGGATGACTGCCATTTCTGAACAGAGAATGTGGAATAGCCCCCTGAGGGCCTCCAGGGCAGATTCTCACCCTACCACAGATGGTCAGCCCTCCCCAGCCCATACCGGTAAGCAGGGACATTAGGGTTGGCAATCATGACAGACTCCAGGTGGAAGCGGCCATCTCCAAGATACCTGCAGGGTGGGAAGAGTGTGTGAGTGTGGTAAGTGGCAGGTAGCACAGGGGGTGCCCTGGCTTACAGGTCCAGACGACTGAGTCTTCAGCCTTCCATGCTGCTGACAGTCCTCAGTTCATCTTAGAGCCTCTCATATGTACAGTAAGGAGCCTCAGAAACATCTCTAGCTGTGTTATGCAGTCTTCTGGAGGAAAGTAAGGATGGGCCAAGGCCAACAAAAGGCACCTAATTTCAGGAAAGCCTAATTTCAAAGCTGAGGGCAGTTTCTCTTTTATTAAGCTCAACACAGACTAGGAAGCTGTGTTTAAGATGTTATCTATAGTCAGGGCTGCAGAGATCGCTCTCTGGTCAAGAGCACTGGCTGCTCTGTCAGAGGACCTGGGTTTGATTCCCGCACCTACACAGTGGCTCACAGCTGTCTGTAACTCCTATCCTAAAGGATCTGATGCCCTTTTCTGATCTCCTCTTGGACCAGGCATATGCAGAGCAAACAGACATACATAAAGGTAAAACATTCAAGAAGCTTGGTGGTGATGCTCCACCAGGCGGTGGTGGCGCACATCTTTAATCCCAGCACTAGGGAGGTAGGGGCAGGTGGACCTCTGAGTTTGAGGCCAGCCTGGTCTACAGAGTGAGTTCCAAGACAGTCAAGGCTACACAGGGAAACCCTGTCTCAGAAATCCAAAATAAATAAATAAAATTTATTTATTTTATTTTAAAATGTATATTATATAGGCCATAGAGGAGGTTCTAGGGTACACAGAGGCTACTCTTGAACCAAGTTCTGAGTTGTAACAACTGCTATTTCCTGATCTTCTGATTTCCAGGCTTGGACTAACTAAAACACCTACACTTTAATATAGTTGCTCAAGCCAGGTATAGTGGCTCATGTCCTTTTTTGTTTGTTTGTTTTTTGAAACAGGGTTTCTCTGTGTAGCCAGTGATGTCCTGGCATCTGCTCTGTAGACCAGGATGGCCTCAAACTCATGTGCCACCACCGCCAGGTTAGTGGCTCATGTCTTTAATTTCAGCACCTGGGAGGCAAAGGCAGGGCATCTCCATGAATCTGAGGCTAGACAGTGAATTCCAGGACAGCAAAGGCTACATAAACAAACAAACAAAACAAAACTCACTTGCTCAAAGTGAGATTTGATACCAGGCTTCACTACTTGGCCTCACTGAACATACATACCAGTGGAGATATACTCTCATAGTACTTTCCTGGGACTTGGAGAGTCCAGAGCCAACACTCAGGACGTCTCCCTCAACACTACCTTGAAGTCCCGGATGATGGGCATCCATTATTGCTGGCACACGTACATGGGGAATGGTCCTTGGGGAACAGGGCTGCCAGGTCTGGGCTGTGGAAGGCCTATATGTGGGCCTAAGGGCAGGAGTATCCTATGTGGATGTAGCAAAACCTGTGGGAGCAGAACCCAAAGCTCCCAGGGGTGGGGCTGAGTCACAGTGCCCCTCCCATTAGCTAGAAAAGGACTCCCCTCCAGAGTCCTAGCCAGAGGAGCTGTGGGCTCTGAGGCTGGCTGCATTCACACAACATTAAGCATTTCCATTACCTAAAATAATTAGGCGGCAGGAGACACGCTGCTTCTGCTTGTTAGCTGTCCGGATGCTAAATTAATGGGGCTGCAGCCTGGGCGTGCCCATCCATCTTCTCCAATTATATTCCCTCCATTTCTATCCATCCTGATCCCCCCATCAGGCCTTTTGAGTTCTGTCTCCACCTTAGTCATAGCCTTCTGGATGAAGGATTGAGCAAGGAAACCTGAAGTGTAGTTCCCACTTGGGCCCTATCTTGCAAGTTGACCTTGAGCACACAGGTTAGGAGCTTTAGACTCTGCCTCTTCCTGTATCAGGAGCCTCAGGCTCCTTCCTTGTGTTTTGTATGTCTCTACAAACTAATCTCCATTTTTCACTTACACAACAGCTTCCACTTCCTTGGGTAGTCGAGGGGATGTGCAGCCTAGGATCTCCCCAGGGGACAGGGGCTTGCACTGTGGGACACTGACATGATATTCAGCTTTCAGCTCCTGTGCAGCTGCCTGTGTTGATGAGGAAGGAAGAGAAACAAGTAGCTGGGAGAAAGCCAGGGCCAGAGGAAGAGCCCAGAGCATCAGGCACGGGAGCCAGGAGCACTCTGGAGTACCTTTTCTTCTTTGACCTACTTACCTGCAAAGTTGACACAAACTGAATGGTGCTGACCAGAGCGAGTGAGCTGCCTGGGGCAAAGGTGAGGCGGACTGAGTCCAGAAGGTGGGCAGTATCTATCCGGATATCCACAAAGACATATAATACACGGAAGTCTTGGACTGACGTGTCCATGGGGACTACAGAGAAGAGTTCAAAAAAAGTGTTCTAAAAAGCAGGAGGAGCCAGGCAGTGGTGGCAAAACCTTTTAATCCCCCTGAGCCATCTTGCCAGCCCCAGAAAATGTATTTTCACAAAGCAAAAGATAATAAAAATATGTCTGTCATGTACAATGTAAATGGGCAAGTTCCAGGCCAGCCTGGTCTCCAGAGCGAGTGCCAGGATAGGTTCTAAAGCTACACAGAAAAACCCTGTCTTGAAAAACCAAAAAAAAAAAAAAAACAAACAAAAAACAACCCAAAACAATGTAAATGGGCAGTCAGGAGTGGTGCATACTTTTAATCTGAGCACTCAGGAGGCAGAGTCAAGTGTATCTCTATAAACTCTAGGCCAGCCAGGGCTACCTAGTAAGACACTGTTTCAAAAAAAAAAAAAAAGAAAGAGGAGAAACGGGGAGAGAGGAAAGAAGAAAGAAAAGAGAAAAAAGGAAGGAAGGAAGGAAGGAAGGAAGGAAGGGTGGGTAAGGGTCAGGCAGTGGTGGCGCACGCCTTTAATCCCAGAGGCAGGAGGATCTCTGTGAGTTTGAGGCCAGCCTGGTCTACAGAGCAAGTCCCAGGGCAGGCTCCAAAGCTACACAGAGAAACCCTGTCTCAAAAGACCAAAAATAAAACTAAATAAATAAATGAAAAGCAGGAGGAGCAGGGAGTCTGGCCCAGTCCCAATCGTAAAAGTAGCCAGGATAGTAGCTTTAGCTTGGGAGGGAATTAGGGAGAAGGGAGAGTCAGTCTCTTAGAACTCTTTCTCATCACTTAGCTGGGCATCCAGCTTGCTATACCACCAACAGCCTTTCACACACCTGCATTTGCCAGGTATGCTAACTCACATCTGTAATCCTAGCAGCTGGGATACTAAAACAGGAGGACAGCTGTTAGGTTCCAGGCCTTCCTGGGCTACAGAGTGAGACTGTCTCAAACAAACAAACAGAAACATCAAACATGCACATCTGAGACAGTCTCATGATTTCCAAGGCAGCCAAATCCAGAGGAAAGAGCCACCGGCAAAATAGAAAGGCCAAGGCCATCCTGAAAACCAGAAGGGATTCTGGGCTTGCAAGCAGAACAAAAACACATGACAGAGGGGAACATTAGCCTGCAACCTGCCTCCCTGCCAGAATCCTGGTGTCCCAGCCCACCATACCTAGACAGCTGTGACCATAGTGCACCAGAAAGTCGACTCCCAAGGCCCTAGCAGTAAAGTCATCTACGCAGCAAGCCCCGTAGGTCACATCACCCATCACCATCACTTCGGCCTTTGTGAACCTGTAGGGTGGGATTGGGGAAACAATGGGACAGCGACACAAGGAATGAGGCAGGAGCCAGTGCTAACTCTGGAGGTGTCTCAGGACCCAACTCTTCTTTCCCCATATCTTCCAAGTCCTTGAGTTGGCAGCTGCCAACCAAGAGTAGGAGGGGTGCAGCTGCCACCTCCCTCAGCCCTGGCAGCAGTTCCCAGAACAGTTGCTGTGTGAGGATATGTCTGCAGCACCCTGTCCAGCCCTAGACTGCAAGTGGGACCCCTACCCCACAGAAGTGCATATGCAGAGTCCAACACAGACCCCCTGAGACTCTGACTCATCATACCAGGCCAGGGAAAGCTCCCCCTCCCCACCGCACAAGCTCTGGCACTGTTGTTTGTGTGGGCACCGATGTATGGATACACATGGCCTCCCCTTGCCCAGACCCCACCCGCTCCCCACCTTTAGGCAAGGCCACGGGTACCCAGGATGGGGAGGACCCATGCACAGCTCCCCCACAGCACATGGCGCTGCCCACACTCCTCATGCATCAGGAAGAGTGGGCTCTGGACAGCACACTGTTATGAGATCTGCTGCCAGGCCTGAATCACTGGGGGGGGGCAGGGCGGGTAGGAAAGACCCGCACCCCTAAACTCACCGCTGGGACAGAGCAGGAGGCTCAGCTAGCTCCCTTAGGAAGAGACCATACCTGGGCATAGATGCTGGCTCTGTGACTGGGCTCCCCCATTCTTCCTCTGGGGTGCAGTGGGGGGAGCTGAGCTGCTGCCAGCCTGCCCCCTCCTCCACCCCCTTCCCCAAATCAGGCTGTGCACAGAAGCAGATTATTCAGACTCCTTAGAATGCAGCCCAGGCTCTGAGTCAGCCAGAGCACTTAATTTTTTATAGATTAAAATGTATGCAAATTGGCCTGAGCCCCAGAGAGCATCCCCAAGGGGCAAGAGGGTGGGAGCAGGGAAGTGGGTCTGTGGTGGCAGGGAGGGAGAGGGGTGAGGGCAGCAGCAGGGAAGTAGGAGGTTCTCAGCACGAGATGACCTGCCTTTCCTTCATTCCCCCTCCCTGTGCTCATGCTGGCTCCAGATGGCTGAGCACTGCTCCCCCATTCCCACCCCCCAACTCCTTAGCAATGGCTCATTGTCATGAAGAAACTTAGAAGGGGGGTAGAGGAACTGAATACCTTTCTTTCCCTAGGCATCTCTCTCCTCTGCCACCCATCCCTACTCCCAGCCAAACTGAGCCTGAGAAAAAGATGCACCCCCTTCAACTCCACAGCCTCTCACCCCTCCACTCTGCTCCCACCCTTGACAGCCAGACCCTCACCCACTTCAATGCTACCATGGGCCCCGGCCTAGAAACTGGAATTAACTTCTTTGCCCTTGCCCAGATTGTATAGGGGAAGGGAGTTTTGTGCTGAGTTTTTCCCTTTGTGTGTGTACACTTGTAGGACGTTTAGGGGCTAACCAGTGGTCCAGAAAGAAAAATTATGCCAACAGGCATAACTATACTGGGCAAAGACTCAGCTTGCTCTCCACTGCCCAAGCCTCACCTTTCCAAGATATCCACAATGGTGCAGGCAAAGAGGAGGAGGCCTTCTGGCATTTGTAAAGCCACTGCAAGACAAAACATGACAGGCAGAGAGGGTCAGAGATGGGACATGGCTGTGTCTGGGCAGGCAACCTCTCCAACCTCACCCTAGCTCTGTCCTTGGGGAGCTCACCCTTCTTGGCCTGGGCTTGCTGTATCCTCCAGATGGTCTTGGGGATCTCAAAGTTGTAGTTAGAAGGCAGAGCTTGGACAGCAGCCTGTAGCTGGGGATTGTTTAGGATCTCAGGGGGGATCTGATTGGCCAGTCGACCCCGAGAGATTCGACCTAGAACAAACATAAGAACTGAGTCTACATAGGCCCTTTACCACAGGCAGCCAGAGCCACTTAATCTGTTAACTCTAAATTGAAGGCCAGGTTTCACACACAAAGGACATCCACCCAGCTTTTGCTTCAACTGAATTCATCCTACAGATAGCGACAGCCCATAAACCAGGAAAAGTTTGCATAATTTACTTCTATGCTGTGAGATTACCAGCAGTCATAAATGGGGGTATGGCTCACCCCTTAGGACTAGAAATGACACAAAAAAGGACTAAAAGCAAAGAAGAGTTGTGTCTGGTCACACAACTCAAGTCCCATTGACTTGGCCCACATGGATAATCCATGCCTTCATCCCACTACTCTATAAGGGTAGTAAAGCTAGACTGGTGCAGTGTGCACACCTCAGCCAGGAGGATCAAGGTGTCAAGACCAACAAGGGCAACATAACACGCCTTTAATCCCAGCACTCAGGAGGCAGAGGCAGGTGAATATCTGTGAGTTTGAGACCAGCATAGTCTACAAGAGCTAGTTCCAGGACAGGCTCCAAAGCCACAGAGAAACCCTGTCTCAAAAACAAACCAACAAACAACAACAAAAAAAGGGCAGCATAAAAGACCCTGTCTCAAAACAAAACACCTCCAAATTTGAGGTCTGCCTGGACTATATAGAGTCCCAAGCCATCCAAAGCTACAAGCCACACAGGGAGACTCTGTCTCAGAAAACAGTTAACAACCCCCCCCCCTCAAAAAAAATCAATCAAAGGTGGAGAAGAGGTAAAGTGCTTGTCACACAAGAATGAGGGCTTGAGTTCAGATTCCCAGCAAATATGCAAAAAAAAAAAAAAAAAATGCTGCTCACAACAGCAGACCTGTGATCCCAGTGCTCCGGCTTGTCTAAGCAGATCAAAGAGCTCCAGTTTCAGTGACAGACTGGATCAAAAAAATGAAGGTGGGGTGCTGGAGAGGTGGCTCAGCAGTTGTTGAGCACTTGGTACAACAGGGAATCCAACACCCATTTCTTTCATTTTCCCCTTCCTTCCTTCCTTCCTTCCTTCCTTCCTTCCTTCCTTCCTTCCTTCCTTCCTTTTCCTTCCTTCCTTCCATCTCTGTGTAACAGTCCTGGCTGTCCTGGAACTCTCTCTGTAGACCAGGCTGGCCTGGAACTCACAGAAATCTGCCTGCCTCTGTCTCCCGATTGCTGGGGTTAAAGGCGTGCGCCACCAACGCCCAGCCCAACACCCATTTCTGACCTCCTCGGGTCCCTGCACTCGTGTGCACACAACACACACACACACACACACACACACACACACACACACACACACACACAAATAAAAAACATTAAAAAAAATAAAGGTGGAGGACTAAAAAAAGATGTCTCAGGGTAAAGGTGCCTACCTTTAAGCCTGAGGACCTGAGTTCAATTCCCTGACCCTATATGGTAAAAGGAGAACTGACATCCCTGAGTGATGTTATGATTCCCCACACATGCGCATGTATGCATGTACACACACACCGCCCCCCCCAAATAAATGATTACTTTGTTCTTTTTTTCTGAGACAGGGTCTCTCTGTATAGCCTTGGCTGCCCTGGAATTCATTCTGTAGACCAGGCTGGCCTTGAGATCCACCTGTCTCTCTGTCCTGAGTGCTGGGATTAAAGGTGTGCCACCATGCCTGTCTTTAAAAAAAATCTTTTAATTAAAAAGAAGGTAGTAAGCCAGGCAGTGATGGCACACACCTTTAATCCTAGCTCTCGGGAGGCAGAGGCAAGTGGACCTCTGTGAGTTCGGGACCAGTCTGGTCTATGAGAGCTAGTTCTAGAACAGCCTCCAAAGCCACGGAGAAACCCTCCCTCGAAAAACTAAAAAAAAAAAAAAAAAAAAGATAGCAAACAAGGTACCTGACACTGACCTCTGGCCTCTACTACACACACACACACACACACACACACACACACACAAATTAAGCTGGGCATGGTACAGAAGGCCTGTAATCCCTGCTTCTTAGGAAGCTCAGGCAGGAAAATCAAAAGTTCACAGCCAGCCTGAGCAACTTAATGAGACTTTGCCTCAAAACGTCTAGTTGTATAACTCAGGCTGCTTGCTTAGCATGTAACAAGGCGCTGGGTTCAATCTCCAGTCTCTCTCTCTCTCTCTCCTCTCCTCCTTCTCTCTCTCTCTTTCTCTCTCTCTCTCTCTCCTTCTCTCTCTCTCTCTCTCTCTCTCTCTCTCTCTCTCTCTCTCTCTCTCTCTCTCTCTGTGTGTGTGTGTGTGTGTGTGTGTGTGTGTGTGTATGGCAGTGGTCATGGTGGCTGGTCTAGGCTACAGTGATACCCTGTCTTAAAACAGCCACAATGGGGGTGGGGGTTGGGGAGCTCAGTCACTAAGAGCTCTTGTTGTTTTCTAGAGGACCAAAGTTTGATTCCCAGCATCCTCATTGGGCAGCTCACAACCACCTGTAACTCCAGCTCCAATGGAATCTGACAGTCTCTTCCTACCTCTTCTGGTACCCACACAGGTGGCACACATACACATAAGTAAAAATAAACTTAATTTTAAAAAGTTTGGTTTTTTTGTTTGTTTGTTTTTGAGACAGGGTTTATCTGTATAACAGTTCTGGCTGTTCTGGAACTTGTTTTGTAGACCAGGCTGGCCTCGAACTCACTGAGATCTGCCTGCCTCTGTCTCCCAAGTGTGGTGTGAGCCACTACCACCACCTACCGCAGGACTTAACAACTTTTTTTTTTTTTTAATTAAAAGGAAATAAGCACCATACACTGAAATGACTTAACAAGTTCCCTAGTCTGTAGTCCTTAAGTTTAACCTAGGAAGGCCAAAAAGAACACACTTTAGTACCATCAGTGGACAAATAGATAAGGGTGCATTTATACCTTAGAAGTAACACTCTAGCCTGGACAGAGAGGAATACAAATAAGCCCTTGAACTAAAAAGAAAATCCTGAAGCCAGCAGGATAGCTCCTTGGATAAAGGTGCCTGCCTCCAAGCCTGAGGACCTGGGCTCCATCTGGCGACCCCATATGGAGGGAGAAAATTGAACCCACTAGTTGTCCTTTGACCTCCACAGGCCCTGTGACACACACATAAGTGTAAATAATGTAAAATAAATGAATGTGTACAAAAACAACTAAATTTAGGGGCTGGAGAGATGGCTCAAAGGTTAAGAGCACCGACTGCTTTTCCAGAGGTCCTGAGTTCAATTCCCAGCAACCACATGGTGGCTCACAACCATCTATTATGAGATCTGGTGCCCTCTTCTGGTGTGCAGATATACATGGAAGCAGAATGTTGTATACATAATAAATAAAATCTTAAAAAAAAACAACTAAATTTAATAATAACCAATTTCTAGTTTAATAAAAAAAAAAAAACACTGAGGCTTGGGTGGTGGTGGCACCTGCCTTTAATCTCAGCGCTCCGGAGGCAGGCAGATCTTTGTGGGTTCAAGGCCACCCTGGTTTACAGGGTGAGTTCCAGAACATACAGGGCTACAGAGTAACCCTATCTCAAAAAACTAAAAATAAAATAAAATAAAATAAAATAAAAAAAAAACTGAGGCTTGTCAGCACGGCCTTATCCTGGACATCCTACTCTTCCCAACACAGTATCTCACAAGGAGCCAAACAGTTTGGAGATGTGAAAAGACAAGAAATTAATTTAGTCATCCCCTACCTACAGAGCCTATGTTATGTACCAGAACTTCTGCTAGGGCGCCTATGATGGGGGGGATCCTCCTAGACCCGTGCTTTCATCTGTGGTGGTGGAGTGTACTGAAGAACTCTATAGCCTGGTAGGCCCGAGCGCTGAGATCATATTTAAATATTTCCGCGGTCAGGGTCTTCTTCGGTCAGTTGTTTTCATGATCTTGGACAAACTAGCTTAGACTCGCCGGCTTCCCCGCAGAATCTCTTAAACAGGTCCAAATCTCTGGAGGTCTTTTGGGACATGGCATGTGCTAGCATGAGGAGCAGTAGGCAGGCACCTCCTCCTTTACCAAGGCTGTCACCTTCTGTTTGCATCGGTATCCCCGCCCCCGGTTGAGTAGAGATCCTTAGGCCAGGGTGGTACTCTACTCCCACACCTAGCACAGGGCTGGCATTTAGTGGCCACTGGCTAGTGCCTGGTGAAGGACACCATAAATAAAAGCATTCCTTCCGAGACCACTTGTAAAACGCGCCAGGTTCCCTTCCCTCGGAATCCGTTTTATCCGTCACTCTTCCGGGGTCATTCTGCCCGCCGGGATAGGGTGTAGTTCCGCCCTCAGGGTCATAAACTCCCAGGACGGACAACTCTTCACGTCCCGAAAGACCGGTCCCTGGGTCTCTGGTGACGGGAGTCCAGAATTTCTAATAACATGAGACTCTCGAGTCTCAAGAAGAAAGGAGTCACCTCCCGCCCTGTCCTGGAGATCCCACCCGAGATGCGAGGTCTGGAGGCCACAGCGCTGCTACACCCACCTCTGCCAGGGCCGACTCGGCTTCCCGGCTCCGCTGTCTCGGACACTACCAGCGCCGCCATCACCCTGGAGCCCACGTGGGGACCAAAAAGGCAGCGCTGGAGGAACGCGGAGAACCCAGGCAGCACGATCGACCGCCGAGCCGCCAGCAAAGGGCGGGGATTTTCGCAGGGCGGAGACTAAAGAGGAGATGTGGGCGGTTCTACAATGGGCGGCCTTTGGTCCAAAAGGTCTGGACTCTCGGAGCCCTCCGGGTCTCCTAGTGGTCTCAGACCACTCTGCACTTGCTTTCTGAGCAACCTTGTCCCCCACGCTCTTGCCTGGCCTGGTTCAAAGCTGTCACACCCCGTGAGTGTGCCTGAGCAAGTTCTGCCGACTTACCGGGCCTTTGTTGCTCCCCATCCTCACCCTAGTTCTTTCCTGGTTAGGTAGACTTGTCAGCTGACATAACACATTCATTATCTCAGAGGATTCTGCTGTCCCAATAGGATGGAACCTTAGCGCCTACTAGCCCGGTTCCCAAGCTGAAAGCTTGGTGTGGATTTCTCTGAGCCCACCCTGTGGAGGGCTGACATGGGAGAGGCTGGCACTCATGGGACAGCATGGAAACTCAAAAGGCTTTCTTGGAAGGATGGGGCAGCCTGAGGCCTCCAATTCCCTAAACCTTCTGGGTCCTGGCAAGCTTTTGCCCTGTCTAGGCTGTGCTTCAGGCAATAGCCTTTTTCCTGATCGGTGGACAGCACTCCTGGGACCCCAAAGAGAAGGAAGAGGAATCAGTGAGACAGTCTTGACCTTTTGGAAGAACAAAGCACCTGCAGGGCCGACTCTCAGCAGTCCGCACCACAAGAGCAGTGGTCATCAGGACTCTGAACCCCTCACCACTCACATCCTCCTCTCTACACAGTGGTACCAGTGAGCACAGCTGTCCCTTTAAGACAGCTCTGTGGCCTAAGGCTCCCCTGGAGGCCCTCCCTGCTTGGAAACCCCTAATTAAGGTGCAGAGAGATGTAAAAACAAGCAGCCAAGGGACAGGCCTTGCCTGGGAGGCTGCTCAAAGGAGAGATGGCTAGGCATGCTGGGCATGAGTCACCAAGGGACAGGATGGAAAGGGTTGGTGCCCCTCTGTCACTCTGAGGACAGGTATGACTTGGCTCAGAATGTGTTCATCATGGAACAGTCTTTCACCTTGAAAAGAGTCCAGCCTGGGGCCAGGTGGTGGTGGCACACACCTTTAATCCCAGCACTCAGGAGGCAGAGTCAGGCGGATCTCTGTGAGTTTGAGACCAGCCTGGTCTACAAAACTAGTTCCAGGACAGCCTCCAAAGCCACTGAGAAACCCTGTCTCGAAACCCTCACCCCCAAAAATAAAGAGTCCAGCCTGGGCTTCCCATGCTTCTCTGAACATCCCCAACCCTTCAGAGTGCTGCCCTCTGGACATACCGAAACTTAGTCTTCCTGTGGACAGCTTCCTTTCTGGCTTTAGTTTGTATTTCCATGGTGGAAAGATTGTCACCAATGGCACAGTGGCCTCTTGCCAGCAGCTGCCTCATCCCCTGGTGAGAGGTGTGCCCCATCTCCCATATCTTTACTGTAGAGATGCCATCACTAATGAGCAGCACTGCCCCCATTAGGAAGCCAGGCGATACAGAGGAAAACTGCATTGCGATACAGTCTTGAGTGTGTCCCTAAGACCTGACTGTGCAGGACAATGGTAGCTGCCATTCAGCTTGGGTTGAGATACTTCCATCTGTCTGTGAGGGTCTTCTTTCCTGAGTTACTCAGAAGTCTGAGTAATTACTGCCTGATGAGAAGACAGGCTCAGTGTAACCCCCTCCCCCATTACACCACAGCACCCACCTACAGACACCCCCATCCCCTGGCTGGACTCCAAGTCAGCATCCAGCCCTCCTGAATCCCAAAATAACTGCTTCTCACACTCATGCCGCCCAACTTTACCCAACATATTGGAGTTTGTGGGGCAAGGAGGTCATGGGGAGGCGGCAGCATGGGAGGGTGGGAAAAGGAATAGCATACCCACATTTGGGCCCACACTTTATCACGGATTACTGAATGCTCTTGTGCAAGCTGTTTAACCTCTAGGCATTAGTTTGATGGATTGCCTCCACAGTTCTCAGTGTCCTCAGTTTAGTCTGACAGGACTCAGGTGGTGCAGGGTCAGGGGAGTCCTGCAGCTGGCAGGGACTATAAGAAAGAATGCCTTAGCGCCCCCAACCCTAGAAAGACCAAGCTGAGGAATGTTCTAAATAAGGTCACTTCACATCTTAAAACAACTGTGCATCCTGTCCTTCCTGGCATCCTGTCCTTCCACACACTCCATCCTTCCTGGGTGCCCTTTCCAGTCAGCCTGTTGAATCCAGACCTCAAGGGCTCTTTTTCTGATTCTCACACCTTAAGTTGCTTTCTGGTCATCCCCATCCTGAATTCTTTTTGTTTTTGGTTTTTCGAGACATAGTTTCTCTGTGGCTTTGGAGGCTGTCCTGGAACTAGCTCTTGTAGACCAGGTTGGTTTCGAACTCACAGAGATCCACCTGAGTGCTGGGATTAAAGGCGTGTGCCACCAACGCCAGGCCCCATCCTGTATCTTGTAACTTTTGTTACATTTGAACACAGCCTGTGGGCCTTTTCTCCCTCTCTATAATATCATATGCTTTTGATTGTCATGAGGTCTCTATCCTGAGCTGAAGCCAGGAGGCCTCAGGGTACTGAGTGCCTGTATGAGTGCATGAATGATAATGACCTTGCTTTTGATCTTCCTATCACGACGTTTACTCCACAGAGGACTTCTATTAGATCTCTGTTTAGATGGCAAGTGTCAAATCAGCTCCATCCCCACCCCAACCCCCTCCCCCACCCCAGGTCAGCTCCTGAGCAACACCTTCCTGTTTTTCTTCCAGGCACTACCATCTCACTGGACTTTCCTCATTTGGTCCTATTAGAATATAAACTTCAGGAAGACAAGGACCTTCTCTTTTTCATTGGCTGAATTTCCACACAGTGTAACACATATAATAATTCTTAATATGTTCAATGAGTGACCTGGTCCAGTCGTTTTTTTTTTTTTTTCTCCCCGGAGTTGTTCTTATGTCAGGCCAGTAGGGGGTGCCGGCCTCCACCTAGGATCTCTGCTGGCTTGAACCTTCTCGGCACTTGGCCCAGAGGGCCCCAGCAGGACCCACTTTCCAGGAGGTACTTCCTCCCCGTTTGGAGAATCCTCGCACGGGCGGGGGTCTGTGTAGGACCGGTGGGGACTAGCAGCCCTCCAGTCGGAGATAATTCACCTGAACTCGTAGTAGTTCCTTATAGGATTTTCAACTAGACCTTCTCGAATGCTAGCTGTCCCGCACATCTCCCCCAAAAGAACAGTGTCTTGGGACTCGGGATGGGGAGACCGCTGTTTCGCTAGAGCTGTTTTAGGCAGGCAGGGAAGAGCCGTCGAGCCCAGCAGGAGGGAGGGGCACCGGTCAGGGAGGAGACGGGGCAAGGGTGTTGGACTTGTGATCAGGACTCCAGGCGAGTACACGCTTCCAGCAGCTTCTCTCCGTGACCTCCAGCCGCGAAGGGCGAGCAGGCGGGGGCTGGGCTGCGGGTGCGGGCTCGGAGAAGCCTGCGGGGCCAGGGAGGGCGGTTCCAGTGGCCCGACGACCCGCCAAGGACTGGGGCAGGTACTTGGACGGGCGCGGGCCGAGGATCGTCCCCGGGGGCAGGTGCAGCGAAAACACCTTGGGAGGCGGCGCCGCACGGCTGAGCGCCGCTGCCCTGGGAATAGGACGGCGCTCCGCACCGCGAGCTGAGAGCACTTTCATAAATTTTGTATGGGAGGCGCTCCGTGAGCGGGGGCGGGGAGCGGAGCAGGAGGGAGGGAGCTTGAAGAGCGAGGGAGGGAAGGAGGGAGGGAGGAAGAGAGGTGGGGGAAGCCGGGGGGAGGAAGGGAGGCGCCCCGCTCGGCGGATCGCTCGGTCCTGCAAACGCGCGCCGGGCGCTTTCCCCGGAGCTGGGCTGAGCGAGCGAGCGCCCTTTTGCAGCAGCCGCTGCCCGAGGGGGCGGGGAAGAGGGGACATCGGCCGGCCGGCCGGCCAGGGGGCGGCGTCCCCCCTCAAAACCGCCTTGCAAAGTGTTTGGGGCGGCACAATCAGGCCGCCTGCTCGGCGGAGCAAGCCACTCGCCCCGGGGCTGAGAGAGCGCACGGGGTTGGTTGGCAGCGCCGCGGTTGCTAGCGGGCGCCGGTGCCCTGGGCGCCGGGCTCAGGCTCACCATGCCCCTGCGGGACCGGGTAGCCGGGCACAAGCGGATTCCCGGCTTGCCCCCGCCTCGACGCGCTCGGATTAGCTGCAGCTGGCGCCCAGGGATTTGAATCTGGACCCCGGGAGGGAGCGCGCCTAGGCCGACCTCGGAGCGGCGGCCCCGCGGCCAACATGCTTCGCAAAGGTGAGTGAGAACCGTAGGAGCAAGTTGGAGTTGAATGGAACCGGGCAGAGCCTCAAGTCCCCGGAACCGTCGAGCGCCGGGGAAATGGGTCCCGAAAACAGCCCCCCGCTAGCTGGCTGGCTTTTGTCACAGGCACCCGCTGTGCGCCTGCTGCTTGAGCTGAGATCCCGTTGGTGGCCTGTTGCGAGACACGGGGGGTTGTTCATGGATCGAGTGGCCAGGCCTCAGGGGTCTGTCTCAAAGACAGTAAAAAAGGGAGCTGGCCTCCTGGGACCTTTGCTTTGCCATTATAAAGTTTTGCACTTGCAGGCTCCAACCCTTGCACGGGCACCCACCCCTGCTTCTGCTGCTTCAGCTCCGGGTACCACCCGCACTCGAGTACAGTCAGCGGTCAGTCACCGCGCAACCCCGGCACGCACCGTGGGTCCTAACTCGGTATCTTCCTAGCATCCTAGCCTTATCCCCAGGGACAAGCCCTGAGCACTCAGGGACCGAGGGTGGGGAGTGGCAAGCGCCAGAAGTCTGGTTCCTCAAAGTTTCCTAATGCCTGGATCAGAGGGACGCGACAGGGAAGGCCGTGCTGGCAGTGTGCGCGGCCGGAGCCAGGCTCAACTTGACGGGCTCGGCGACCACCTCGCCCAGACTCCCCGGCAGCAGGAGCGCAGCAAAGTTGGCGCGGGTGCCGGGGAAGTCCTGCCGCGCCCCCACGTGGTTGCCGTTCTGGGTGCTGTCCCTTCGGTCCAGAAAAGGCAGGTGACCACACGTGAGCCCGCGGACCGGTCACCCTCCGCTCCCCGCCTTTGCATGTGTCTCTTTGCTCCGAGACCCCAGTGGGCTGGCTGTGGCGCCCCTCTGGGACCCCCTTGTCCCTAGCCTGGGCCCGGCGGCTGCTGAGCCTTGGTGTCTGCCGCTGGCTGCTCCCGCCCTGCGGGAGCCAGCTGAGGAGGGAGCTCAGGTAGCGGAGGGGCCTGATCCCTGCGCTCCGCGCTCCAGCCTTAATCCGCCCCTGTTTCCATGGCAACAGACCGAGGTGTCGTAAGCACAGGATTCTGACCTCACAGCAGGATGGGGAAGGAGAAAACGGGCAGGGGGAGGTGGTAGAGGTGGGGGAAGCGAAGCCCCATGATGGGCGGACAGAAGCAGATACCCGATGATGGGAGAGAGCAGGATAAGCAGGTCAGACAGGTGGGTGAAGAAGCCACGCCTTCCGCATGAACAGGAAGGCTGAGTGGTGGTCCAGCCTCATGCAACCGTGGAGGCATGGTTGCTCCACGGTATAAGAACAGTCACAAACTTGTGTATGACTTTGCCCTCCACGTGGATCGGTACGGTGCGGAGAGGGGGGCGACAGGCTGCCTTTCGCTGTGGTGTGTGGGGCAAGTCTCTGCAGTAGTTAGAGGAACCGCTTTGCTGTTGACACCCCAGTTCCTTTCCCTGCAGAAAGACACAGAAAGTCATTCAGCCACTCAGCAGTGCTGGAGTACTGGCCAGTGTGTCTGCACGGGAAGGTGATTTTACAGAGCCGAAGACAGTGAAGTCTGAAAAGCCTGGGCGTAGAGCATGTAGACTCGCTGTAGTGGGGAAGGCTTCCTAGGCATTTTTAAAAGGCTGCCATGTCTGGGCTGCAGGTCTGTGATGGAGATAATGGGAAAGAACTGACATCTCATTTCCCTTTTGGTCTTTTGTCTTTTGGCAGTTTACAGTTAAGAATGAGCCACAAAGCAGCCCACACACTTTATTTATATGGTTTAGGTGCCCGGGGAGGCTCCAGCAGCCCTTTGGTATCCTTGCTAGCCAGAAGCCCAGTTCTTAGATAAGCCCCATTGCATTCTGGGGGATGCTCTCTGGGAGAAGGCTCCTTTTCCTGCTCCAGAGGTGGCCACTGGAGGCTTGGTAGTCACGTGTGCTTGCCACTTGGGCTGTTTTTCCTTTCGTGTGCATAAGAGGTTAGCTAGAGAGATTCCATCAATTGAAGTTCACACCTGGGTTGGTTTGAGGGAAACAGAGCAGAGAAGCCCTCGCCAAGGCTGAGTGGGGCGTGGGTGGCCTGCAGCCTGCTCCTGGGACACTGTGTGAGCAAATGACTTTTGTTTTGGCCCTTTCCTGGGCAATTTTCTCATTGGGCCACTGATTGGATACCATGGATTTGTCTCTTCTGCACACGTGGAAGATGCTCAGATGCCTTGTGCGGATTGTAGGTGTGTGCCGAAAGCCAAAATGTACCTAGGGCAAATGCCGAGGGAAGTGACCATTGAAGTTTCTGTTTGTGAAATTGTTCCCAAAGGCTCCAAACAGCAAGGTTTACAGGTTTATTTGAGAAGGGGGTTGCCTAGCTGATGCCAAATCCAACATGGGGTCCTAGACCTGGGTGAGTTTAATAGTTTATGATTTGGAAGATGATTTGAAGAAAGGAAAAAGTTCTCTTCCTAGACAGGGAAAGAACAGGCCCTAGACCATGAAAGTCATCTCTCTGATTGTCCTAGTAAAGCTATTTGTCAGACCTTCTTGGGATTGGGAGAGCTATCTCTTAACAAATGGACTCCACTGACCATCACTATGTGAACCAAAGTACCCCAGTGAAAGCCAGCTGCTGACAGTGCTGGTATCTGAAGGTTTCAACAGCTGCTCTGCTGGTATTTCCAGCTCATAGTTTTCCCTGACAGCACCAGGGATATAAAAAGCAAGCCTCTGGTCAAGAGAGATGAGAGGTATCAGGGCAACCAAGGCCCTGAGCCATCCAGCATTCTTCAGGAAGGAAGGTTGGCCTGCTGGGGGTTTTGCTGTTCCAGAGTTGTGAGCTTAAGGTCAGGATCTATGGTTTTCATTTTTAGAGCTATAAAAACAGAATGCAAATCAAGAGCCCCTGGGCTAATACAGAGCCCTTTCTTTAAAGTTTTTGTCTTGTTAAGCAAGGAAATAGAGTGCCAAATAGGCTTTGTTAAGTGGCAGTCTAATTAATAATTTAAAATCGTGTAGCTGTCTTTCATTAGAATTTATCTGTACATCAACCACAAAATCAGTCAAACACACTCGTTTATAAGTTAATGCTATCCCTAAATAATTCAGCAAGTTCTAGATTAAGGCCTGCAACCCAGTAAGATGCTTTTGTTCTCCTGGTGTCCATATCTAGATGGGCTGGCCTGGTAGCTGAGTGGGCTTCTCCTCTGTGAGAAGAAGGGAAGCAGATGGAGAAATGGTGCTGTCAGGTGGCTGGTGGATTCTACAGAGTTTCCTTTGATGTGAGAATCTCCCCAAGGCAGGTATGAATGGCTCCATCCCTTCATCCCTGTGGGAACAGGAGGACCCAGAATTGTGGCAACATGGATCTTCTTTGCCCCAAATGGAAAAGAGGAAAGAAAATGTTTCATGGATGGTCACGATACTCTTTTCTGCTGTGGGAAAGATGTGGGGAGGGGGAATAGGAGATATTTTCTAGAGAGAGCTGAGATATTTGCCTTTTTTTAGTCCAAATCCAGCCACAGAATTGGAATTTCAACGTCTCCTCTTTCTGTCCCAATTCAGGGATTCAGCCTGGTGGAACCAACCTCACCAAAATGCTTCCTTTATCACCAGTCCCTTGGGGACTGTGCCTTTTCCCATAGTTCCTGGTCCTTATGCTAGAGAGAAAGGCTAAGAGAAGTTTTAGGGACACCCTGGCAGAGAGGAAAGGCAGAGGAGGTTGCTAAGTAAAGTCAGTGAGGCATGGCCTCATCCGCAGCCAGAAGTAAGGTACGGGGTTTCTGTTTGTTTCGTGTTATTGTTGTTTCGAGACAGGGTCTCACTGTGTAGCCCTAGTTGTTCTGGAACTCACTATGTACATGAAGATGGCCTTGAACTCAGAAATCTACTTGTCTCCGCCTCCCAGAGTCCTGGGTTAAAGGCAAGTGCTACCATGCCCAGCAAGAAGTGAGTTAAGGACAGTGATGAGCTTGGACAAGGTAGAGAGGGTGTTTGATCCAGGTCTTGTCATGACACCTTAGGGAAAATTCCTTTAGGTCCGTTTTCTATAGGGAATGGTCTAGGACCCAAACCCCCAGCATGGATACTGTCCCTTCACTGTAGGAGAGCCCTAGATCTCTGAGGTTCTGCTCCACATTCTAGCCTCTAGCCCTTCAGAGGGTTCAACCCTACTATGGAGACCAGTGGAGAACCATAGCAGATATGCTTAGAGGTTCTTGGCTAAGTCTGACAAGAGGACGTCTCATTAGGAAAAGACAGGAAAGGGTAGGTGTTTGCCCTCTTAACCTGAGCAGAGTTGCCAATAGATGGGACCTAAGTAGGGGGAGCCTGTGGGGGTGAATCCACCTCTGGGATGGGGCCTGAGAAAGGACAGAGCAGTTCATGCCGATGAGCTGAGGAGGGAGCAGGCATCATGAAGGATGTCAAGAACCGGTCTGTTTGGTACCATCTGCAGTGAAGTAGTGGTTAAGGTTAAAGCAGAGAGGAGATGACAGGGAGGGAACAGATGGCCAAGGAAGCAAAATAGCTGGCAAAACGGGAACAGAGCCTCCAGGGACAGCAGAAGGCAGGACCTCAGCACTGAGTGCCGGAAGCAGCCCTTTCTTCGGAGTGTGATGGTCAGGCCACCCTGGATAGAAGTGAGTCAGGGAGCTAGTTGGGGTATTGTGGCACGAGGATATAACCTGGCATCAGAAGGCTGAGCCATGAGAGTTGAGAGTTCAAGGTCAGTATAGACTGCATAGTTAGACACATACACATGCCACACACACACACACACACACAGACAAACACACACACACACACACACATACACAGACACACACACAGACACACACACACACACACACAGACACACACACACACATACACACACACACACACAGACACACACACACACACACAGCTGGGGATGTGGCTCAGTGGTAGAGCATTTATCTAGTACTATGCATGAGATGTTGGGTCTATCACCAATGGTATGGGAAGGAAATAGTGAAACAGAAAAGAAGCAAGTCATGGATAGGGATGAGGGAGGGAGCCCTCATGCTGGAATGCTTAAGCTAGCACCCAGGTGCAGCTGCCTTCTTAGATACTGATGGACAGAGCAAGGAGGCCTGACTAGGTTAGTCCTCGTAGAGCAAGGCAAAGCCACCTTGGATCTCCAGAACATACTAAGAGAAAGCTAGGAAGAGATTTAGATGCCACCAGGAAGTGGACATCGAGGCATGGATTATTCTTCCTAACTCACTTGGCTCCACTTATGCCAACCACTCTCCTTCCTCTGACAATAGCTGTTCATATCTGCTTAATACTTATTGTGGGCTAAGCTAAGTGCCTGACACCATACCATCCCCACAGTTACCAACAAGATCCTGCTGTGTTTATTCTCACTTTCGAGGTGAGGAAACTGGGGGTAGAGAGACAATTCCCTGGTTAAGAGCAAATGCTGCTTTGCAGAGGACTTGAGTTCAGTTTCCAGCACCTACACCAGACAGCTCACAGCCACCTGTAACTCCAACTTCAGGGGATCTGACACCTTCTGGCCTCTGCAGGCACCTGTACTACTCACATATACATACCCCCCCCACACACAGAGATGCATAATTAAAATAAGAATAAAAAGGAGAAACTGAGGCACAGGCAGATTCATGTAGTACTTGGGCCCATGTATCCCAGATAGCCTCCTGATGCATCAGGCTGTAGTTCAAGCTTCTGTGAGGAGCCCACACTCTTTTTCACCCTCTCAACCCCTAAGCTCCACCATCTCATGTGCCCACCCGTCTAGATTTCTATGACATTTGTTTTGTGGGGTGCTAATGAGTCATTTGTGTCCTGGTAGTTTCCCCCAGAAAGCTCTGTGGCTGAGATCCAGAGTCCTGAACCTCTGTCTCCTGTATCTTCTATTTGATGTCACCCTTTGAGTCTGGGTGGGCCCGTCCTTTTCCTCTGCTGCTGCTGCTGCTCTGACTTCTTTATTGCCAGCAGATGTGGGATGGTTGGCCAGGAGTTCTCCAGTCTGCTTCATATTCTCGAGAAAGGCCCAAGACCATAGCATACGTGGGCCGGTCAAACACTCTTAGCCCTCCCCAGTGGCTGTCTCCCTGGCACCCCTTCCAGGCTAACAGGACTGGCCAAAACAGCCACACCCACCATGGTGTGTGGATTGTCTCTGGAGCAGCGTGCAGGCCAGGTGGTTGGCAGGCTGATTAAGACAAATGCTTCCACCTGTACTGGCTTTTCTCTTTATGGTCCAGCCATAGTACCAGCCAGGACGACACCTGCAGGACTCAGATGGTTCTGTCCCCTTTCAGCCACAGCAAATAGCCACACGAAGCAAGGCGGAGTCTAGCTGAGTCTTGGGGTGTGGAGGAGTGAAATCCCACTTCAGAGGGAAGGCTTCCTTCCACTCAGTTGAGGAGGCATCTGATCCAACAGATACAATGGGCGCTTCTGAGCCTGTGATCACTGCCTCATCAGTCATCGAAGTTTGGAGACAAAACTGCAAACAGCCCCTGCTATCTGATTCACAAGAATCACTCTGGGGGCTTCTGTGCTGGCACAGCTAGAGGGTTGGGACAATGTGGTGTGTGTGTGTGTGTGTGTGTGTGTGTGTGTGTGTGTGTGTAGAAACACACCTGGCAAGCATGCCACAGGCTCTCAGAGTGTGCAAGTCAGGGTTCCACTGTTGCAAAGCAGCACACCCCAAGTGCCCTGGCACAGATGTTAGCGCCCACGCTCCCATCCACTAGCATGGCTTGATGCCACGGCAGGATGGTGAGCCACTCATTTGGGGGCCCCAGGAGTGGGAGGGCCAGTGCGGTTGTGTGCCACATGTTGGGGACAAAGCTTGCTGAGTGGGTGTGTGGCTCGCCCTCTAAGGGGGTGGGTGGGCACGACTCATCACACGTCTGCCAGGGGATGGGCCACTACAGCCCCCAGAGACAGAGCCTCTTGGCAGTTTACTGGCTTCTTTCCAGAGGGTGCTAGCATCATGGTGACAATTTGATTAGTCTACAGGAAACAGAGCAAAAGTCTTCCCTGAGTCAGGGGAAGAGCTGGGCTCCCAACTCTCAACCCATGGAGGTGGTATGAAAGTTGCTTCTGCCTCCAAAAGATCAGGGCTCTCTCTGGGCTCATGACCAGCTGATTGCGAAGGAAGCCTTTACATAGGCTTATGTAGAGAGATTCATGAGGCCCTAGGGGAAAAATTGGCATTCTTCTTACGATGATTTATTTATAGGGCGATTGGATGATGGGATATGGAGGCCAAGGTGCCTCCATTAGTGAGAAGCACACAAGGCAGGAAGCCTTGCTCTGCGTTTGACATTTAGTGGGGCGACTCCTACCAGGGAGCTGCTTTTTCTGTTGCAAGGTTTTGCCTTTAATGTTCTATTCATGGACTTGTCTGGGAAGAAGGAACATGTGGTGAGATGGACCAAGGACTGGCCCATCTAGGGGGATATAGCCTGGGGAGGTCACTCAGTGTCCCCAGTGTGGGGACAGCCTGGGCAGGCAAGATGCTGGAGGACAGAGGCTCTTGCACCGTGCACAGCTGCTCACTCGCCACCTCTTGATGGCATGTGCTGCGAGCAACACCCTGCGTGTTTGCTTTCCTGACCCTCTCCCCCCAGGAACTGACTGCAGCCCTCTGGCAACCCTGGTTTTGGCCTTGGGCCATAGTTCCCCTTCTTTCTGGGAACTATGGAATTGTGGGAAGAATAACTTCACAGTTGGAGTCCTGGAACTGGGTGAAGGTCCAGCTCTGTGACTGACTCACTAGGACCTTGGGCACATCTCTTCCTCTTTGAGCCTCAGTTTACCTATTTCTAATATGGCATGATTGATAGTCTTCAAAATACTTTCAGCAGTAGAACAGTGTCTTTAATGTTTCCCAGTGTCAGAGCCAGGAATGTAGAACATAAAGGTGGAGCCCTAGTCACAGCTAAGGGAGGAGCTTCCTCCTTCCACCTCCCTGCCTGCTTCTCCAGTTTAGAGACTTGTGAGTCCCGTAGGATCTACCGGAGCAAGGTTTTGCACACTGGAAGGCCCCTAGTGTGTTAACAGGGGGAATACTCCCTTCTCCCAGGAGCATAAAGCCTGGGAGTAGGCTCTGAAGTGAGGGGCTTGTTTCCGCTCTTCAGTTTGCACCGTTTGACTGCTGGGCTCTGGCTCTCCCTTCCTGGTGTCTGTGAGAGGTTATCCGTGCTAGCAGCATCCTTGTTTGCCACCCCATTGTCATTCCTCAAGCTAGACTTGCTCTTTTCACTGTGGCCCCTTGACTCTGTTGGCTGTCCTGTCCCCTGACTTCCATAAAGACCACTTCCTGGGTCTCTGCCAGTCTCCTGGCCTGTTGCTGCTTCTTCTCAACTTACCTTCTCAGCTTCATCTCCTTCAACATGCTGCACTGAGGTACTTCCTTGGGTAGTGCCTGGAACCTGTCTCCCCACACTTGGCTCTAAAGGACTTTCCAACCACCCCATATGCAATAGCTACTTGCTGATTCCAGAGAATATGCTACTTCTGATGCCCACCACAGTCTGCTCAGTGACTCTCAGATGACCTCACTTGTTGCCTCCCTGGTGTTCCTACCCTTGTCTCTCAGCAAGCTGCTCTTTCTTTCTTCCCCCATCATCATGCACCACAATCCTAGAACCCTAAGTCCCAGGTGATGAGCTGCCCTTCGGCCTCCCCAGAGCCATCATGGGGTGGAGTCCTGGATTCCCTTCACCTCCTCTGCTGTTGTCCTAGCCTCCACCCCAGCCCAGCTGCCTCTCTGCCTCCTCCACTACCTCACCCAAAGTAGGCTTTTCACTGTGGCAAGATTCCACAGTGCGATGTACTCTTGTCACTCTCTGATTTATTTTTTTCATTGACACATTAAGATTGTACATATTTATGGGTACCATGTGATGCCTTGTCACTCACCAGCTTGAAAACCTTCAGTGATTTTTCTCCCACAGGGGATGGCCTGGACTTCCTAGCCTGGCTGTCAAGCCCTCTCACCTCCCCCTCCCCACACTTGGGCTTCCTCTCCCCACTCCCTATTTTGAACTCTAAACTCCAGGTCTGTTCAACGACTTTCCATTCTACTGAATCATGTTTCTCCCTCATTTCTAAAGGTTTGCACAAATAAATCTGCCTAGAACACTCACGGTTGTTTTCCCCTACACTTCGTAGTCTTCAGAGGGCAGCTGACACTTTGCCTGCCTCCTGGGAACACATCCCTGGACCAGGGAGGGGTCCTGTATCTCCCTGCACTTGCATTTACCCCACTTAGTAGCAATGACTTTTCTATTGTCTGTCCCTAATGGTCATTTCGATTCTGTGAGAATACTGGCCACCACCTTCTCCATTTTCCTTCTAAACCCACTCACTCCCCTGCAGTCTGCTCCACAACGTTGGCTTGCCTAAGTTCAATAATGGGCTTAGGGTCAGGTAGAAGCCAGTCATCATGACATCACTGTATCCCCACATGAAAAATCACCTACAGATATTCCCAAAAGTGTAGCCCAAAAAGATTCAAGCAGGTAGTTTATGTGGGAAGTGATCCCGGCAGTGCCAGGAGCAAGTGGTGAGCTGACAGAGAGAAGGCAAGAAGCCAAAAAAAAAAAAAAAAAAAAAAAAAAAAAATGCCTTGTCACACTGCTTCCCACTGTGGCCATCCAGAACCTAAACTCACCAGGGAAACTTTGGGGTACAGTCAAAGAGAGCATACATCTCCTTTATCTCACCCAGAGAGGAAGGCAGGGAAGCCTGGTGGGTTTATATTCCCTCCCCTAGCCCCCTGCAAGTATTCAGGAGCCAAGCATGCCTTCTGGAGAGTATTCATGCCCAGTTACTTTTGGCCTGTTCTGGGGTTGAGCAAAGCCAGTGTCTCCATTGCTAGAGAAAGCCTCTGGCAAATTGGGGGGATGGAAGGGAGGCTGCTAGTAGCTGAAATGGTCCAGGCTTGAGCTGAGCTGTGTGCAGGCCCTGGCTGCCTCTGCCATCCATTTCCTGCCAATGCTGTTCTTTGTGTCTAGGTTTAGTAAGAGCACCTTCCCTCCCCCAGCCCCAGTGTGTACTTCAGGATTTCTTGACTTCCCTGTTCCTACCTTATAGACTCATCAAACCATTCAATCTAAGGCTGGGCGGTGGTGGCACGGGCCTTTAATCCCAGCACTCAGGAAGCAGAGGCAGGTAGAGCTCTGAATTCTGGGCCAGCCTGGTCTACAGAATAAGTTCCAGGACATCCAGGGCTAAAGGGGAGAAACCCTATCTGGAAAACAAAATAAAACAAACAAAAATACTCAGTTCATGGATACTCTGTTTCCTACCAGGATCCAACTAAACCAGCATCCTGCACAAAGTATAGTGCACCCACGGGATGGATAACCAACTAATAAATGGTAGTCGACTCTACATAGAGGCTCAAATACAAACAATTTAGCAGCAAAACCTTTTTTAAAAAAATATTTATTTATTTATGTGCATTGGTGTTTTTCTTGCATGTATGTCTGAGTGAGGATGAATGATTACTTGGAACTGGAGTTACAGACACCTGTGAGCTTCCATGTGGGGGCTGGGAATCAAACCCAGGTCCTCTGGAAGAGGAGCCAGTGCTCTTAAACCCTGGGCCATCTCTCCAGTAGTTTAGCAGGAAAACTTAACTTTTACATTGTGTTGTAGCCATAAGATTAAATCACGGAATCCTCGAGGTTTTTGTTCTGTTTCCTTGAGACAAAGCCTCAACATGTTGCCCATTGGCTTCGAACTCCCGGTTTCTAGCCTTTCCACTGTCTTGGTCTCTAGCTGGGATTTCAGACTCCTGGCAAACTTTAGAGCATTGCAAAAAAAAAAAATTTCTGGAGCCAGGAGAAGATGTAAGTCCCACGGTGTTGCTATGCAAACCCCACTTTCAGCCCCCAAACAACAAGGCCAGGTCTAATTAGCTCCAAGTCACTGGAGGATTCAGAGGCTGCAACATTTGAATAGCTTGTGCAAGCCCAGAGCTGTCTCCTTTAGTCTCCTCCTCCCAGGCATGAAGAGGCTGGGCAGGACAGGCTCTGCGTGGGGGGGGGGGGGGGACGACGGGACAACACTCTCACTTGGAAAAGTTTAGGTTTGGACTTGGCTTTTTTTTTTTTTTTTTTTTTTTTTTGGAACAAAATTTGCAGTATCGATTCCGTGGCAAATGAAAATCTCTGGTGGACACTCCGGGCTTCCGAGATCTGAACTGTTTAAATGAGGCTGAACCGAACACGAGGAGGTGAAATTGCTCTCCGAAGCTGAGCGCAGGTGGAGCCTGGGGTGGGAAGACTGCTCTTTTGTCTTCTCTCCAGTCTGTGAAAATGACTGTGCTCCTTTGAACTGAGCCTCTCCTCTACTCACAGGTGGCCTCGGGGTTGCTGCCCAGGCCTGTGGTTTCAGTAGAAAATCTGAGCAGAGGGAGGGAGGCTGGCGGCCCTGCACGGGGTCAGACAGAAGGATGCTGCCGAGGGGCACATTTTATCACCCAATCCAATGGCGGGGCAGAGGCTGGCCAGGGGCGGGCTGCAGGTGGCTTTCTTCTTCCTGTAATTGGCCCACTGTCCCTGGTGTTGCTGCCTGGAGGACACATTTGATTGCAGAATCAAGACTCGTTGGAAATGGGAGTGTTACACGATGTGCTTCCCAAGCCTCCAGGAAGGCGCCCAGGATGCAGCCTCGTTATAGCTCCCCTCCTGGCCTCTCCCCTGCCCAGCCTGCTCCACCTCCTTTACTCCGCCTTTGACATCCCTGGATTGTCTTGTTGCCTATGGCTCAGTATGGCTACCGAGGCTTATTCTGTTAGTCGGCCTTTCTGCCTCTCCTCCCACAGTGCACCGCGGCTTACTCTGTTAGTTGGCCTTTCTGCCTCCCCTCCCACAGTGCGCCGCTCCCTGCTCTAGTGTAGTGTTACCAATAGCATTTACCACAAGAGAGATTCAGATTGAGTTAGCCAAGCCAAGGTTCTTGTCAGGACAGGTTATGGCTAAATTCAGATTTTTCTCTTCATGGGGTGAGGCAAGAAGGGTATGGGACAGCTCTCTGTCATTTCACAAATAACGGATGTCACAACTTTGGGGATTTGGGGGGTTTTTTGTTTTGTTTTGAGGCGGGATCAGTCTCTGTGGTTCAGACTAGCCTCAAAATGTAGTTCAAGCTGGCTTTGAACTCACCACAATCCTCCTGTCTCCACCTCCCAAATGCTGTGATTACAGACATAAACCACCATACCTGGCTGGATGTAATGGCTATTGACTGTGGCCTACTGCTATTTGGGCAGGGGATGATGCAACCAATAAGCCAAGCCCCCTGCTGTTATGGAGCTTACACTATAGTGGGGGTGGGGAAGTAGATAAGAAACAACCGGCTATAAGCTCTCAAGAAAGGCTCGGTGCTTAGCAGAGAATCTGCAGAGTTAATTAAAGGATAGGAGGTAACTAGACAGCTTTTGATTTAGAGATTGGCTGTGAAGACTTTCTGATAAGGCCGTATTGGAGCTGGGGCCTAAGCAGAGGGAAAGATGGAGCTCTGTAGGTGATCAGAGTTGCTTCAACCTGGGAAGAGGTCTCCCCCCACGAAGGCCCCAGCAAAGTACAAAGCCCCTGAGGCAGGGGTGTGCCTGTTAGTATACAGCTTGATGCTCTGCAGATGTGGGCAGAGCCAGCATTTTGAGGTGTGGCCTGAGGAGTTAGTTAGTTTCACGTTCCTTGGCGAGGACCAGGACTTGTGGCCCATCCCAAGTGTATCGGTCACCTTGGACAGGGAATCCGAGATCATGATGAGGTGAGGGAGGTTTGGTGGACCTGGTGAGTCCCTTGCATCAGGGTCAGACTCTTTCCTTGACTATTCCCGTGACCAAGACCTGGTCAGAGGTTGAATCCCACAACCCTACCTTTATCCTGGAGAGCATATGCATGGAACTGAGTTCTTCTCTGGTCTGCTCACCAGCTGCCTCATACTTTTGTCTCCATTGGCCATCAGTGTTGGCCAGGCCTGTGCCCCTCTGCATGGTAATCATTTCCTGCTTAGCTTTGTTTGGTTTGGGTTTTGGCCATGCTGGGGATCAAGTCCACAGCCTTCCTAATGTTAAGCCATTTCCTGGGTAACTGGATCCAGCTGTGGTACAGAAGGGTGCAGGTGATAGTCTGAGTGGAGTCCCCACTCTGAGGGAACTCAGCCTGTTGGGAAAAGCCCCATGTTGGTGAGAAGCCACTGGCTGGAGAGAAGGAAAACGAAGCTGTAGGTGTCAGGGCAGGTGGTTTCAAGTCGGGGACAGGTAACAGATGGGAGATCCCTCTCTCCAGCTCACCTGATGACTTTATGAGATAGAAGAAGCCTTTGAGGAAGAGGTTGGAGAAGCTGGAAGGCTGTGTGAGCAGCACAAGGCGATCGTCGCTGTCTGTGTCACCAGGTGGCAGATCTGTGGTAGCAGATTAGTGGTCAGATAGATTGGCAGTAGTTTATTATTGCAGACCCTTAAGTACCAAGGTTGGTTAGCTCAACAGCCACAGAGTAATTTTTTTCTTTTTTGAACTTGCCAAAACGTACATACCCATGGTAGAAAACTACAGGCTTTTGAAAAGGAGAAAAGTCACTGAAATCTCATAGCTCCAGGCGTGAGTGTATGGAAGCTCAGTCTGCCAGGTACAGTCCTTTCCTGCAGCCTGAAAATGTCTCCTGAACGCCTTTCTTTTTCAGCCAGCTAAGCCTTTTGTTTTGTTCTGACATAAGGGTTTTATGGTGTGTGTAGCCCAGGATGGCCTCAAATGTCTGGACTCTGGTGATTCTGCTGCTTCCTGGGTTGCTGAGACCCCAGGCATGTGCCACTGTCTCCACTTAGCCCAGTTGAAGCAGCTTTTGTTGTTTTGAGGCATGGTCTCACTAGGAAGTCCTGACTGGCCTAGAACTCACTATGTAGTTCAGACTGGCCTTGAAATCAGAGAAATCCTATTGTCTCTACCTCCTGGGTGCTGGATTAAAGGTGTGCACCAGCACAGCTGGCCAAAGTCTAAGTTACAATGGCTGTAAATGTTCTATAATATGCCATGCAAGGTCCCCTGAGATTTACAGGACCATTGCTAGAGACCGCATCATGGCCAACGTCTGGAAGATTTGGCCCTGTGCTTTGTGACCTCTGAGAAAAGAGGTGGAGCTTTGCAGGGAGCTATGTGGATGAAGGCCCTCATGGGAGGTGAGTGACATCCACTGTGACTCACCATCATCTAGTTAGCCAAAGCCAGAATCAGAAAGGAGGTGCCCTTCCCTATCTCTCTCCCGTGTGTGTGTGTGTGTGTGTGTGTGTGTGTGTGTGTGTGTGTG
>NC_048600.1:89029526-89059448 GCF_003668045.3 Cricetulus griseus
CCTTCAATAGGCTCAAGATGGGAGAGTCAGCCTTGCTTTATGATGGGGACCTTGTGTGTGACCATGTGGTCACAGTGCCCCCTGCTGGCAGACTCTATCAGGGCTCTGGGGCTGTTTGTGTGGGAGAAGCCAAGCTGGCCTGCCTGGCTCAATAACCCACTTACTTTGACAGCCCCTAGAGACCCTGTCTGAGACCTCTTAGGGTGCCAAGAGGGGAGAATTAGTTTTTAAGTCTATGGTTTTCTCTTAAGTTTTATCAGAGTTCTTTTTATGAAGCAATAAATCCATTTTCCTCTTGGTAATGGATGACCCTCCACATATCAGTGACCACTCTGCCTATTTTAAGATTGAGAGGGGAAGGGAAATTAAAATGCCAGACAGAGTGACACATGCTTTCGTCCCAGCACTTGGAAGGCTGAAGCAGGCAGAGTTTGGGGCCAGCCTGGTCTACATGGAGAGTTCCAGGGCTACATAGTGAGACTCTGATATTCTGCTGGTGACAAACCCAGTTGCACCTGGGTGCTCTGTCCTGAGTGACACGTCCAGGGAGGGGCATGGGCAAAGAAAAGCTCTGACTGCCCGGTACTCCAGGAAGGTGGGCTGTTCCCTCTGCTCGGTTCAAAGTAGGTAGGCCAGTCCAGAAGCTTCCATCTCTGTTTCCTGTCAACTCATAACCCCAAGGGTTGTTATGTGGTGATTCCAGGAGCACTATAGGCCAAATAGCTTCAGGATGGAGTGAGGGCGGGCATAGGTGAGAGGCCCCCAGGCCAAGTGTAGGCTCTGTAGTAACAGTGAGCTACATCTTGGCTCCAGTCGGTTTAAACAGTAAAGTCATTACCCCCATAACAGCTGCTGGAAGCCTGTCTCTGTGGCTTCTTTTAGTCCAGTGGTGGAGCTCACTCTTTGCAAGGAGAAGGACTTAGGTTCTGTTTCCCAAAAGAACTGGATCGGCATTTTCAAAAACACACCTCTCAGAGTGCTGGTTTGTGATGCCTTGATGGTCGTTTTCTTTGGGGAAGTGTCTAGTCAAATATCGGGTATGCAGAGTTAGGGTACCCACCACGCTTTGCCCATGTTTGTAAACATTGCAGCTGTCTGAGAAGGGGGTGTAGCACCAGGTGTGGTGGCAAGAGGCTCCTCTCTGAGTTTGAGGCCACATGTTGAGTTCCAGGTTAGTCAGGACTACACAATGAGACCCTGTTTTGTTTAAAGAAAATCCACAAGTGTGCTGTCAGAATGGTAGAGCTAATGAAAAGTGGCACAGGCCTGTAATGCCAGCATCAGGAAGCAAGGAATGGAATGTAGTCGCTTCACACACAAGGGTGTGACCCGCAGCTGAGCCTGGAGGGACTAAACATAGGAGCCATGCCCTTCCTGCATGTGTGACACAGGGGCCACTTGCAGAAGGTCCTGCAGTGTTAAGACTGTAGACTCCGGGGCAGGGCAAGTATGTAGCTTAGTTGGTAGCATGCTTGCCTAGCTTAGACAAAGCCCTGGGTTTGATGCCCAGCCCCAAATAAAACTGGGCATGGTGGCACATGCCTGTTATCCCAACACTTGAGAGGTGGTAACATCAGGATCAGGGGTTGAAGTCATCTTCGGTCACATAGTGAGTTTGAAGGCAACCTGGGTTCCAGGAGATCCCGTGTTTTTAAAACAACAAACGATTGTCTATGGGCCTCGCCTGTGTATTTATTTGATTCTGGTGCCTCCCAGAGGTTCAGATGCATAAAGGAAGAGGGAAGTAGCTTGAACTACTGACAAAGCCCCTCCCTGCTAGGGACATACTGAGGTTGGTTAGACTTGACCTGTGTTGTCCCCAGCAGCACTGAGGGGCCACACCTTTTGAGCATGACAATTTAAGGGAATGTCCTAGGATTGAGAAACTAGACATTCAGATGGAAAAGAGCCCAGAGCCAACATTGCTTGAGGATCAGAGGTATCAGCCAGCAGCAGGGAACTCCCTAGTCAAGGGCCATTCTGCCCCGATTTGGCACAAAGTCTACATGTTTTCCTAGTGTCTTTGAATTACAGTAGCAGCCTAGAACAAAGTAGATGCTTGGAGAAACTGTCCCAGAGAGAGAGAGAGAGAGAGAGGAGCTTGCTCACAGTGAGAACAAGGACTATCAGGTGGCCCTCAGTCACTGAAGCAGCCAAGGCCCTCTAAGCCAAAACATCCCATTGAAAACAACAGCCCAAGGAGTGCCAAGCTTCCAATAGAGCAGTAAAACCCAAGGAAGGGGTTTTGCAAGCTCAGGATGGTCTCCCGTGTCTTGGAGCCAAAGCTTTCTCAGGTATGGGACAAGCTATTTGTACAAGGGTCATTTGAGCCATGGAGGCTGATGGGTACTTGGAGGAATAATTCCCAGATCACGTCAACCTCAAGGGGGGTAGCCTGAGATAAGGACAGAACCACAGGCTAGACACGGGCAGAAGCACTAGCCTTTTCATCTTTCCCCTTGTCCTGCAAGCTCTGGAGATGGGAGGAACAGGAAGTGACACCCAGCCTTGTGGTTTCACTTGATGAGCACAGGCAGAGCCAGTCTCACTTGCACCTCTGGAGACCACAGGGTCTAGACACATCAAGGATAGCTTCTTCTAGGCCACTGCACTCATCACTTTCTGCTGGGGCCTATTCACAGCTGGCTCCAACCTTCATTAAGATCAAAGACAAGGTACAGGCCTTTGGGAGCTACTTTCTTGTGTTATGTCCCCCATGCTGCAATCCATAAGTTCTGGTCAAAACTTGCACATAGCTAGGCAGTGGTGGTGCACACCTTTAACCCCAGCACTCTGGAGGAAGATACAGTCAGATCTCTGAGTTCAAGGCCAACCCGGTCTACAGAGCAAGTTCCAGGACAGCCAGGGCTACACAGAGAAACCCTATCTCAAAAAACCAAACACTTGCTGGGCAGTGGTGGCAAAAATGCCTTTAGTCCCAGCACTCAGGAGTCAGAGGCAGGTGGATCTCCTTGAGTTCAAGACCAGCCTGGTCTACAAGAGCTCATTCCAGGATAGCCTCCAAAGCCACAGAAAAACCCCCCCAAAAAAGTAAACACTTGTATGTAAACCCTTACCATGGTCTTGTACATGCTAGGCAGTCTAAAGGGACTGGCCTAGGCCCTATAGACACTGAAAATGGGCAGAGGGACACATCCAGTATTGCAGTCATGTGGACAGGACTGTCCCAGAGCAGCACAAACACATTCAGCTAAGTAGAGTCATGGGAGTCTTTTTGCTTTGCTTCAAGGCAGGATCTCACTTGTCTCTTTAGTTGGCTTTGACCTGGTCAGCTTTCTGAGTGCCAAGGATTGTAGGTTCACAGATATGCCCTGCTCAGTGGAATTTGTTGCATTTTCCTGTCAGCCTAGGCAGATACACCATCTGGAGAGACTGGTGATGGGTAGGGACAAGCTTATGACAGCCTGTGGTGAAAGTGTCCTGCTCAGAGCTCTGCAGTTGTCTCAACAGAGCTAGGCTATGGGGGCCATTACAGCCTCAGTGCTGTTACCTATGAAGGACACTAAGACAGGTTCCCATGGGCTTTGGGGGCATTGAGGTTCCTTATCTGTGCAAGTTACCAGGGTCCAACTAGCTACTTTTCCTCACACATAGACCATGGCCTGTGAGGATAAGAGCGCCTGAATGGTTCAGGGGGGCTTGCTTATCCTCAGCCTGTAGCCCTTCCTTGGGTTGAGGGTCAAGGTGAGACTGTCCCCAAGCTCTAACTCACTCTGTGGGCAGAGCCTCCTAAATGTTCAGGAGAGTCAGTGTCCTCTAGGAAGAAGGCATCATGGCCCTGCCAACACAGCTACCATCTGTACCCCTTGGTCCCTGCAGTGAGTCATTGTTACATGGAAAGTTCCAAGACAGGTCCATGGGTCACTTCCTAACCTTGACTTCTCTGAGCGAAGCACAGAGGTTAGCAGCATATGTCATTTTCAGGAAAATCTTGAGTATCATTTCCTACAATGAAATGGAGGCATCTGTGCCCTCACAGAGTGGCTAAGGGGACCTGTAGCTAAGTCACATGAGCATGGTGTGTGTAGCATGAGACAGAAACTTAACCATCTTGGCACTAGAGAAGGACAGCCAGTACAGGGAATGAGGCATCCCCTCCCTCCTCATGTAACAGGACACTGACTCAAGGTGACTGACTATGCCAGACTGGTAGCCAAATAAAAATGGTAAGGTCAGTACCACTGACCTGGGTCCCCTGAGAACTTCTACAGTGGAGCCTTAAGTTCTCTTCTTCCCCACTTTTCCATTTTGTCTTTGGCCAAAGAGTTTTAGGAGCAGAGGTCCCAGCCCTGGGTGGTCCTTCTATACCACCTTTTTGAATGACTGATTGACCAGGTGTGTGTGTGTGTGTGTGTGTGTGTGTGTGTGTTGGTCTGAGATGTTGTGGTGTTCCTGTATCAAGAGAGATGTGTAGGGGTGCCTGTGTGCTGTAACACCTGTGTGCATGTATGTGCGTGTTTTCTGAGATGCACTGGTGTGCCTGTGTGCTGTAACACCTGTGTGCATGTAAGTGCGTGTGTTCTGAGATGCACTGGTGTGCCTGTGTGCTGTAACACCTGTGTGCATGTAAGTGCGTGTGTTCTGAGATGCACTGGTGTGCCTGTGTGCTGTAACACCTGTGTGCATGTAAGTGCGCGTGTTCTGAGATGCACTGGTGTGCCTGTGTGCTGTAACACGTGTGTATGTAAGTGCGTGTTTTCTGAGATGCACTGGTGTGCCTGTGTGCTGTACACCTGTGTGTATGTAAGTGCGTGTGTTCTGAGATGCACTGGTGTGCCTGTGTGCTGTAACACCTGTGTGCATGTATGTGCGTGTGTTCTGAGATGTACTGGTGTGCCTGTGTGCTGTAACACCTGGAGGCAGAGGAAGGAAAGGCCCATTGTGTCCCTTTCTGTTACTAGGAGCATCCAGGCAGGTTACAATCCAGGTCATGTCAAAGGTCCAGCCCAAGCCTTAGAGTGAGGCCTGAAGGTGTGCTCTTCTTATGTTCATCAGGGTCACATAATGTCACTGATAGCAACTGACCTTGGGTCTTACCTGTCACTTTACTGTTCCTGGCCCCCAGCATACTCCTTGGCACACAGTAAGCACTGAATAAATGTATGCTGAAAATGATGAAGAACTCCTCTGTGGCTCCCACGTCTCTTTCTGCTGGGATCACACCACCCTTGCTCATGCTGCAGCCTGTGTAGGAGGGACTATGAAGTCCAGGAGCAGGAGAGGGGACGGGGCCACTCAGGAAAGGACTCAGGGAGGAGATGCTAGGAGGTGAGGCCTGCAAACTTGGACGGTGGGCTGTGCCCCCTCTGCTTTCGTTGTCACCATCCCACACCCACACCCAGCTCTGGATGGAGGCAGCACAGACATCTCTTTCTCCAGGATAAGCAGAGCCACAGTGTGAGCTCTGTGGCCAGGCAGGAGCAGCTTGACTTTGACCTTGACCTCAAGGACGAACCAGGATGTGGAAACTTCAGCCCCCACTTGAGGAGACAGCAGTTCCTGTCAGGTGGAGATGCGCCCCACGGGGCCAGATCTTTTTCTTTCTCTTTCTTTCTTTCTTTTTTTTTTCTGAGAAGCTTGGGATCTTGAGTTTTACATAAAATATCGCCCTTTTCAAATGGTAGCTCAAAATAATTTTTTAAAGAAAAATACCACAGCTGCTTAGATCTGTTTTAACTCTATATAGACCAGTGTAAGAGGAGAGGGGGAGGTGAAGGGTCCCCTTGCCTCATGGGACTCCAGGGCCTCCTTCCTACCCATCCTACTGGGCTCAGCATATGTTGCCTCCCCTAGCACCTCAAGGGTTTTTTGTTTGTTTGTTTGTTGGTCTTGTTTTTTACTTGCTTCTATTTATTTCTGGCTCTCCCAAACTAGATCATAGGGAAAGCTGTTCAAAGACCGTAAATGGGTTAAACACTCGGCTCTAATTCTTGAGCTGCCTTAAGTCCCTATTTAGTGATAGGGACTCGTCAGGATACTCAGCAGCTTGCCCTCAAGCCTGCCAACTCCTGTGCCTGGCAGGATCAGTTGGGCAGCTAGAATCTTGGGTAATGGGGGTTATTTGTTTTCATTTTGTTTCTTTTTGTAGTACTGGGGACAGAACTCAGGGCTTCAGGCTGGCTAAGAGCCTCACCACTGAGTACCACCTGCAGCCTGGTCTGCTCCTCGTCCAATGTCTGTCTACCATCCGAATGAATGTTCCTTGAGAGCTGGCACGAGCCCTGTGTTGGTCATCACTAGACCTCTAAGGGACTCAGATGGCACTGGTGTGAAATAGCTACCTAGATTTTAAAAAGGCAGAGCCAGGCGTGGTGCTACCTGCCTCTGATCCCAGCAGCTGAGGCAGGAGAAGTGGGTTGGAGGATTATGAGTTTGAAGTTTAGCTTGGGCTACAGAGGGAGGAGGCCTTGTCTTAAAGCCAGAGAGGGAAGGAGTGGGGGAAACAGGCTAGGAGACCAGCTTGACCTAGCCAGCTAGGCAGAGGCAGGTTAGAAGATGGAAACAATGAAACACAGTCTCCCAGAGATATGCAGAGATGGGTTACAGGTGTGGCTGTAACAGAGGTGGTAAAACAAGGGCCAGCTGGGAGGAGACTGCAGGGGGCTGAGCCATGAGATCCAGAGAGACAAAGATGAAGGGCAAGGACATAGAAGGAGAGAGGCAGGGAGATCAGCAGAAAGAAGACAGCTGCAAAGAGAAGATAAAAGACACATAGGCTGGAGGTATGCTCCCCAGAGTCTAGTTACAAAGACATGCAACGGAAAGAGAAGGGGGCTGGAGAGATGGCTCAGCGGTTGAGAGCACTGGCTGCTCTTCCAGAGGTCCTGGGTTCAATTCCCAGCCCCCTCAAAAGAGGAGAGAGAGAGATGGAGAAAGATGGACAAGACCAGAGAGAGGAAGATGTGGAGAAGAGAATTAAAAAAAAAAAAAAAAAAAAGGAAAAGGAGGGGGGGTGTCTGCTAGTGATGGGGAGTGAAGACCAAGAGGTATGGATGGAACTAGAGAGAAGTAAAGAAATAGTGAGACCCAGAGTCCCTTCTCTTCTCCATTGAAGCATGCAGAAGCAACTCTGATGTATATTAAGGTCCAGCCTTCCTCACAACACTCTTTCCCCATAAGAATAGCACAGACCAGCCGGGCGTTGGTGGTGCATGCTTTTAATCTCAGCACTCTGGGAAACAGAGGCAGGCGATCTCTGTGAGTTCGAGACCAGCCTGGTCTAAAAGAGCTAGTTCCAGGACAGCCTCCAAAGCCAAAAAAAAAAAAAAAAAAAAAAAGAATAGCACGGATCTCATTGTGTAGCCCAGGCCTGCCAGGGCTACATATTGACTCGGGGGATGATTCAATGGTTAAGAGTGCTTGCTGCTCTTGCCAAGGACCCAGGTTCATTTCCCATCAGGTGGCTCACCGCCTCTAACTCCTGTTCTAAGGGGCCTAACACCTTTTTCTGGCTTCCTCCTTCATCTGTACACATGTATATGTTACATATACTCAGGCACACATATACATGAGATAAAATAATTTTTTTTAAGACAGGGTTTCTCTGGAACTGGAACTGGAACTGACTTTGTAGATCAGATTGGCCTTGAACTCAGAGATCCGCTTGTCTCTGCCTCCTGAGTGCTGGGATTAAAGGCTTGCAATACCACACCTGGCTAAAAATCTTTAAACATAATTTTTATCATTTAAAAAAATTTATTTTAGGGCTGCAGAGATGGCTCAGAGGTTAAGAGCACCGGCTGCTCTTCCAGAGGTCCTGAGTTCAATTCCCAGCAACCACGTGGTGGCTCCCAACCATCTGTAATGAGATCTAGTGCCCTCTTCTGGTGTGCAGATGTACATGGAAGCAGAATGTTGTATACATAATAAATAAATTAAAAAAAATTATTTTATGTGCATTGGTGTTTTGCCTGCATTTGTCTGTGTGAGGGTGTCAGGTCCCATATAACTGGAGCTACAGACAGTTGTGACCCACCATGTGGGTGCTGAGAAGTGAACCCAGGTCCTCTGGAAGAGCAGTGTTCTTAGCCACTAAGCCATCTCTCCAGCCCAATCTTTATCACTTTTAATTGTGTATAGGTGTGTGTGTCTATACGTGGACATGTGCATTCAAGTGCAGTTGCTCTCAGAGGCTAGACATGTCAGTCCACCTGGAGCTGAGTTACAGATGACATGGGTTGTGGGAACTAAACTCAAGTTCTCTAGATGAGCAGCTGGTGCTCTGGGCTGGAGAGATGGCTCAGCAGTTAAGAGCACTGGCTGCTCTTCTAGAGGACCAGAATTTGAGTCTCAGCACCCACATGGCATCTCATAACTATCTGTAATGCCAGTTCTGGGGATCTGATACCCTTTTCTGACTTACTATGTACCAGACACACAGTGGTACATATACATACATACAGGCAAAACAGCCATACACAGAAAGTAATAAAATAAAATAAAAATAACATGGACTCCTATCACATGCTGCAAACACTGTTTTAGGTACACTGGCTCCTCTGATGAGGCCCTGTAAGTCCATTATGCCGGCACTTACCATTGTTCTCATTTTACAAATGAGGACCTAAGGCGCAGATGGGTTAGTAACTCACTCAGCTTACACAGGTAGGAAAGTGTTAGGGCTGGGACTCTGAGGCATCAGGGATGTCTATTGGAAGGAAGCTGTGGGGAGTAGGGCATGGTTGGAAAACAGCATGGTCCTTGCATTTGAAGGTCTATGCCTGGGTGTACCAAACTTGCTAGGGTAAAAAAGTGATGTAGGAAGCAGAGTTCAGAGGCTGGGGATGTGGCTCAGGTAACAGAGTGCTTGCCCAGCATTTGTAAAGCCCTGGACTCAACCTCCATCACTCCATGAACCAGGTATGCTGGCTCGTGGCTGTAGACCTCATACTCAAGAGGTGGAGGAGGCAGGATTAGAAAATTAAGGTCGCCGCGCTATGGTAATTGCACGCCTTTAATCCAGTGCTCAGGAGGCAGAGGCAGGCAGACAGATCTCTGTGAGTTCGAGGACAGCCTGGTCTACAAGGTCTAGTTCCAGCACAGCCTCCAAAGCCACAGAGAAACCCTGTCTCGAAAAAACAACAACAAAAACAAAAAAAACAAAACAAAATCCAAGATGCTGGTGGTGGCACACTCCTTTAATCCCAGTGCTCGGGAGGCAGAGGCAGGAGAATCTCTGAGTTCAAGGACAGCCTGGTCTACAGATTGAGTTCCAGGACAGGCTCCAAAGCAATACAGAGAAATCCTGTCTCTGAAAAACCAAAACCAAACCAAACCAAAAAAAACAAAAATCAAACAACAAAAAAACTGGTGAGCTGACTCTATGGATTTAATGGCTTGCTGCTAAGCCCGACAGCCTTAGTTTGATCCAAGGGACCCATATAAGGGAGGAGAGAGCTTTACAAGTTGTCCTCTGACCTCCACTCACACACTGTGACACATGTACACACACAAACTTTTGGTGCATATGTGCTATATAGCACATGTGTGGAATTCAGAGGACAACTTGGAGAATTCAGTTGTCAGTCTTGGCCACAAGTACCTTAACTCACTGAGCCATTGGGCTGGCCCCTATAATGCAAAGCTTTTAATAATAATAATTATAATAAAAGACTGGGACTGGAGAGATGGCTAAGAGCACTGGTGACTGAGAGCACTGGCTGCTCTTCTAGAGGACCTTGGTTCAATTCCCAGTAACCTCATGGCTCCTCAAAACTGTCTATAACTCCAGTTCCAGGGGATCTGGCACACTCACACAGTCACACATGCAGGCAAAATCTCAATGTACATAAATAAAAAATAAATCTTAGGGAAAGTGCGAGGGAGGGAAAGGGAGGGAGAGGAAGGGAGGGACGGAAGGAGGGAGGGAGGGAGGGAAGGAGGGAGAGAGGGAAGGAGGGAGAGGAAATGATTCATCTGTCTATCCCTCTAAGTGTGATAACAACACTCGATTCCTAAGACAGAATCAGCATTCCTAGTAGACATCTGGAAACATGGTGGGTGGGATAACCTAGCCGGAGGACTTTGAAATGCTTGGAGAAAGGAAAGAGGCAAGCCCAGTGGCAAGCCTCCCAAGCTGAATCTCAACAGGAAGTTAGGACTTTCTTAAGGGCCCCTAATTGCTACCTTACCAGAGGGAACCTCTTAATCAGAACTCAAAGTCCCAAGCTCAGCCCTGTCTATAGGCTACCTCATTTTCCAGTCACTGCAAGCAGCATGTGCTTCTCCCCTACTTTGGAGGCCAGCCCTGCCCTGCACCTGGGTCTCCAAGGCTTTTCCTGGGCAGGGGCCTTCCTTCCTAGTCTTCCCCAGCTCAAGCTGTTTCCTCAGATTTTTTTTTTTTTTTTTTTTTTTTGAGACAGGGTTTTTCTGTGCAGTTCTTGCTATCCTGAAACTCTCTCTGTAGACCAGGCTGGCCTTGAATTTAGAGATCTACCTGTCTCTGCCTCCTGAGTTCTGGAATTAAATGCCACTACTGCCTGGAACTTCCTGGCTTGTTTTTTGCTTTTTTGTTTTTCTGTGTTTTGAGACAGGTTTTCTCTGTGCAACAGTCTTGATCTATCTCTGTAGACCATGATGGTCTCAAACTCACAGAGATCTGCCTGCCTCTGCCTCTGGTAGTGCTGGGATTAAAAGTGTGTGCCATAACTGCCTACTTTTTTTTCCATGATTTTTAAAAATTATTTAAATTTATATATTATGTATGCAGTGCTCTGTCTGCATGTATCCCTGCACTCCAGAAGAGGAACCAGATCTCATTATAGATGGTTGTGAGCCACCACATGGTTGCTGGGAATTGAACTCAGGACCTTTGAAAGAACAGCCTTAACCTCTGAGTCATCTTTCCAGTCCCCTGATTTTTTTTTTTAAAGATTTTATTTATTATGAATACAGTGTTCTGGCATGCATGCCAGAAAAGGGTATGCGATCTCATTATAGATGGTTGTGAGCCTACATGTGGTTGCTGAGAATTGAACTCAGGACCTCTGGATGACTAGCCAGTGCTTCTAACCTCTGAGCCATCTCTCCAGCCCCCCGATTTTTTTAAATTTTAAAATATTATGTGTAGCCGGGCGTTGGTGGCACACGCCTTTAATCCAAGCACTCGTGAGGCAGAGGCAGGAGGATCTCTGTGAGTACGAGGCCAGCCTGGTCTTCAGAGCGAGTACCAGGATAGGCTCCAAAGCTACACAGAGAAACCCTGTCTTGAAAAAAAAAAAAAAAAAAAAAAAAAAAAAAAAAAAGTGTATGTGTCTGTATCTGTGTGTGGCTATGTGCATATGGGTGCAGAGGCAGGAGGTGGCCAGAGGCATCAGATCCCCAGGAGGCTGCAGTTACAAGTGATTACTATCTGCATGACTGACATGGGTGCTAACATAGGTACTCCACTCTTCTGGAAGAGTGGCAAGCACTCTTAACCGAGCTAAGCCCTATCTCTAGCCCTTTGTTTCTTTTTCTTTTTGGGGGGCAGGGGTAGAGTCTTGTGTAGCCCAGGCTAGCTTCAAACTGAATGAAGGTAAGGATGATCTTAAACTTCCTGTCTCTACCTCAGAAGTGTTGGGATTACAGGAATGAGCTTCCAGAACTGGTTTATGTGATACTGGGGGCTGAACTCAGGACTTTTGTTTGTTTGTTTTGTTTTTTGTTTTTCGAGACAGGGTTTCTCTGTGTAGCTTTGGAGCCTATCCTGGAACTCGCTCTGGAGACCAGGCTGGCCTCGAACTCACAGAGATCCCCTGCCTCTGCCTCCTGAGTGCTGGGATCAAAGACATGCGCCACCAATGCCCGGGTAGAACTTAGGACTTTGTGAGTGCCAGGCAAGCATTCTTCCAGTTGACCTATGTCTCCAGCCTTGATGCTGTTTTGTGTTTTCAGTTCCCCTAGTGTGCAGAACTGCCCTTCAGTCTCATGTTTTAGCCTTTGTCAATTAGCAGCAATTCCTCTGTCTAAATATCACCTTTAAGACGGCCCCCAAGGCCAATCACCCAGTTCACACTGGTCTCTTCGAAAACCACTTCTGTGTGTTTGTTTTCTGCTTCCCGGGAGGGATCTTGTTTGCTTGATCATCCCTTGTGTCTTAAGTGCCTAGAAAAAGACCTAGGACAGGGCCAGGTGCTCAATCAATATTTATTGAGTGGATGAGTAAATGTAGTCTCCCTAACTAGACTGCACGTTCCCAAGGGGCACAGGATCTGATTACTTCCTGGAGAGAGCCAGCATTTTCTAGAGAACTATCCATTGATACCATGGAGGAGAAAGAACTTTGTGCTGCAAGACTGGGGGGCCAGGGGCCAGGCCATTTCCTCGATCTTGGCTTTCTCTCAGGGTGCTTGCCTTGGATTTCTGGAGCTATCGTTTTGCTCATACTAGAGTTTGATGAATGAAAGGCCAACACAAGGAACACTCAGGGCAGCCCTGGTCACAGCTGGGTAGCAGTATGGTACTTTTGGGTAATTCACTTAGTATTGCATCCAGATATCCTTCAAGAACTAGCTCTTAGTGAGTCCCACCTGTCTGCCACTCCGTTTCAGTGCTCTCAGAGTGCAGTACTAGTCACTCAGGCTCCCCAGCCCCAAACCTTATCAGTTTTTCTCACTTCCTCCCTTGCTTTCCCTCTGTAGCCAACAAGCCCCCCCCCCTTTTTTTTTCTTTCCTGAGACAGGGTTTCTCTGTAGCTTTAGAGCCTGTCCTGGAACTCGCTCTGGAGTCTAGGCTGGCCTCAAACTCACAGAGATCCACCAGCCTCTGCCCTCCTGAGTGCTGGGATTAAAGGCATACGCCACCACCTGTTTTTTATTTTTTGCCTGCCCTGAATGCTTCCTGGACTTCTGCGGCTGCCTCCTCACTGGTGTCCCTGCCTTTCACTGTTGTACTGACACAACCCTCTCCTCTTCCCTCCCTGCCCCAACATTCATGAAGAGGGAAACATCATACCATAATCTCCTATCACCGCGGGGAAACCTCCAGTGCCCTTCCATAGCCTGTAGCCCACATTACCATCACCCGCCAGGAACCTTTCCAGCTTTCCAGCCTCCAAACTCAATGCTCCAGTTATCTCTTCCAGTCATGAGCTGGTCAGGTTTGCTTTGTTTTTTGTCAGCCTGACACAAGCTAGGGTCATCTGTTACGATTTGTCTGTAGGCAAGTCTGCGGGGGCATTGTCTAGATTGATGTGGGAGAGCACAGCTCACCCTGGGCATTACCACCCCTGGGCAGGTGGTCCTGGGTTGCACAAGAAAGTAGGCTGAGCAAACCAGTAAGCAGCATTCCTCCGTGGCCTCTGTTTTCGGTCCCTGCCCTGTTTTCCCTTAATAATGAACTCAAAGATGTAATAAACCTTTTCCTCCCCAGGTTACTTTTGGTTGTGGTCTTTATTGCAGAAAACAAAAACAAAAACAACAACAACAAAAAAAAACTAGGACAAGTCCCCAAATGCATCCTCTCCTCCTTCTTGACTGCAACCTTTACATATCTGTTACTCCTTGTATTTGTTGCTCTTCCCTCCCCAGCATCAGGCAGACCTACCCTTAAATCTTGTCTTCTGGAATGCCTTCCCTGGATTCCTCCCACACATCAGGTGCCCTCCTGTGTAATCCCATCAAGCACAACTTTAACCTGATGACTTGTTTCCTTTTCCTTCTTGTGGTTCTGGGATTGAACATAGGGCCTCCTGCATACTAGGCAAGTGCTCGTCCACTGAACTGTTTATCTCAGCCCTCTCTTTACCTTTCATGAGACAGTGGCTTTGAACTTTCCACTCTCCTGCCTCAGCTCACAGATAGCTACGATTACAGGCCTGGCAGTCTCTTTCATTCTAAACGCCTGATACCTTCAACCATCACCTGCCTCCCCTCCATTTGATCTCCAGCCCCTAAGGGCAAAAGTACCAGTCTTGTTCTCTTTATCCAGGATAGCACAAGCTCTGGGGCATACCAAACCCTCAGCCAATGTTTATTGGATGGATGAGGAGACATTCGGCTACACCCAGCACTCAGGAGCCAGAGGCAGGTAGATCCTGTGAGTTCGAGCCCAGCCTGGTCTACAGATCGAGAAGACAAAAAGTCATGGAGAAGCTGTGATAAGCAAATCTTACTTTGCCTTCTTACCTGTAAATGAGGACACTAACAGTACCTTTCTGCCTTTCTGGTGGAGTTGTGTAGTTCAGTATTTAGAGAACATATATAAACACTTTTGTTTTAGGATTTTTTTTTTTAATGCATCTAAATTAGGCAAGTGCTTCATGGCTGAACTAATCTCCAAGCCCTTCATTTTATTTTTGATGCGCTTGGCTCTCAACACACCTACCAGCGAAGTCCAGGCATATAGGCGCATCAGTTTCTGCTGCAGAAGAGCGTTTACACCAGAAGTGTCCTTTTAAATCCTGAGTTTTAAACTGCCTGGGCCCCAACTCGGACGCTGACATAGACCCGGAGCCACAGTCCATTTAAGGGTAGAGGGGCGGGCCCGGGAAGACTCCGCCCCGCGTGAGGTCAGCGCGCACTGCTGCGTCTGACGCTTTGGTTGCCGCAGAGACGCCCCGCCCCCGCGCGGCGCTGCGGAACCGGAGCTCCGGGCGGCGTCGGCAGAGGCGCGGGAGGTGGCGAAGCCAGGGCAGGGCGGCAGGAGCCCGCGCGGCGACCGCAGCGAGAGCAGCAGAGACAGAGCAGACCACGACGAAGGCGCACAGGCAGCCGGGCCGGGCCGGGCCACCGGGAGAGCGGCCGCCGGGAAGCGGGCGGAAGGCCGGGCTGGCAGCTGGCAGCCGCCGAGCCGCGAAGCGACATGGTGCTGCTCAAGGAGTAGTGAGTGTCGGATCGGCTGTGCGGAAGCGAGGCGGAAGGGAGGGTCGGGATGACGGACGCGAAGGCAGATCGCCTGCCGGGGGATGGAGAACACCGGATGGGGCTGTTGGACTGCCTGGCAGGGGCGGAGGGGCCAGCGGGTGACAGACAGCACCTGAGGTGGGGTCGAATAGGCCAGAGAAGAGGCCGGGAACTGGTGCGAGCCGGACAGGGCCTGAAGAGAGGTCAAGGGGACAGGGAGAGCCAGAGGGGGCATGAGGAGGGGTCCGAGGAATGGCGAGCGCTGCATGTGGTGTGGCCCTATAGTGGGCGCTGGGTGATTGAAGGGGCAGACTGAGGAGTTGTGTAAGGGACCAAGGAGCAGTGGGACAAGGGCAGACAGCGCCGGTGAGTTGGCTGACGGTGGGGAGGGGTTTGAGGCTGGGCTGTATGTACCAAGGGGCAGGGAAGATCAGATAAGATAGCTCTTGGAATGGAGTTGAGGTGGTGGGGAGGAGTGCTGAGGCGGAACCTGGGGCATGGACAGTGGCTGCCTTAGGCAGCAGAGGAAGGATTGTAATAATTGGTTGCAGGGTTAAAAAAAAAAAAAAAGACTTAAGTCAGGGCCAGGCTTGGGCGATGGGGAAGGGAGAAAGAGCATAGCGGACTAAGATAACAGGGCTGGGTGGGGACGGCTGGAGTGGCATGGTACCTAACTATCAGGTGCAAAAGCGGAGGCTTTTGGAAAAAGTCCGGGATGCCTGCCTAGGACTTGGCAACACTTGAATGAGGAGTCTATAAAATACCGGGCAGGTTCTGAAGTAATGTGAAGGAGTTTCAGCGATAGAGATGGCAGGAAGTTAGGGCACAAAACCATCCAGACAGATAGTGTAAGAATGAATATGCCTGTTAATGGGTACCAGGATGAGGACATCCAGTCTCTAGTGGATTTGGGGTCTTGGTTCAAAGAGATGAGGAAATCGCTTGGGGGAATTGAGGTCCCCACAAATGTTTTGGGGGGTGAGGAGCTGTTGATTTCGTGGGCAGGTGGGTCTTGCTAGATGTTTGCTTCTGGAACCCAGGCATTTGGCTGACTGGTAGGGTTATTTGGATTGCTAAACCTTTCAGACAATGTGACCCATTCCTGAAGATCATGGTTCCAAGTGAACATCCCAAACACGATGTATAGACTAAGATTCCCCAAAGGAGAGGGCAAGGGAACAGCATTGGGTTCAGAAATGGAAAATGTCCAAGTAGAGAGAAACTTGTGAAACTCTTCGTGACCAAGCAAGTGTACAGAAGACTCTTTTCCTCTTGTCAGTGAAGGCACTTTGTCCATCCCCACAGAGTTTGCTTCTTGTGGGTGTTTAAGATGTCATAGTGTGCAGTTTGAATGACAAAGAAGAGAGCCAGGAGTCATCCCACCTTGACTCTTTTGCGAAGAGCAGTATTTGGAGGCCCTGTTGCCCCTCTTAATGTCCAGTGTTAATCCAGCCAGCACTCAGAAGAACACAAACATCCAGGTGCCAGTGTTCTTCAAGGAAAACATGGTGCTCTTTGTATTTTAATCCTCAGTGTCCAAATGAATGAGCTTGTCTCAACTTTCAGTTTAAAAAAGAATCCCATCTGAAATGTGTAGAAATGCCTGTAGCGATGTGTAGTTTTGAAAAGGTCAGGCAGGAGAAGGAAGAGCCTTCTGAAGAGATGAAGCAAATTTGGGAGGCAGGCATTCCTTTCCCATTCTTTGTTCTCCCCACTTGAAGCCTGTCCAGGGAAAGGCCCAAGGTGCTGGTGATGCAGAACCTGCCTGGCACCTGTATTACCTTCCTGATGGACTTGTGTCCTGTTTGTGCACCCCTGGGTGGGGGACAGGAGGAGAAATAGGGCAGGTGGGGGTGGGGGTGGGGTGGAGTGGCTGTAGTTGCAGTGCTGCTCTTCTGAGAAGGATGCAAGTGAAGGTCATGTCTTGGTGAGGATGGCTTCAGTATTGGCCCAGCTGGGCCTCTGTGGCCCTCTCCTTTCCAGTTGTCCCCTGTGGCTGCTGAGGTGGTTTTGTTCTGAGGGGGCAAGGGAGAAATGTCTGGTTGTGCGGTGATAAGGCTCAGAGCATCCTTGAAGGCGCTGGCTGGAGCTAGTATCTTTTGAGGGGAAGTTTGGATCTGAAGGTTGTCCCTGTTGCTTTTTCTGACACTTCCTCCAACAGGATTTTCCCTGGTTTGATTTCTGCAAATTCTTGGATGTGATTTTTGCTGTGTTCTTGAAGATAAAAGGCATATTGTTTTCTAGGAAGTTTTTTCTGAGGGTGCAGAAATTCTGCCCTCTAAGTTGGAAGTACTTCCTTGCATGGTTGGCTTTCTATAATGGGAGGATTTACATTACCCAAGTCTTTCTGGAGGAAGGGGGTTAGCAGGCACTAACTTGGGAGCCCATCATCCCCCCCCCCCCTGCTGCTTTTTCTGCTTGATGCCTGGCTTTTACTGTGATGTTTTCCTCAGGTCTCTGTGTTTTCTTGCTGCCCAGGAGAACTTTGTTTTTCAGCCCTGAGCAAAGAGCCATGCTTGAGCCTCTGCTTAGGAAGGACATGCTCCTGCAAAGATGCAGCTGAGGGCCCAGCAGGTTCCATCAAGGCTCTGCGAAGTGGGAATCTTAGCTTTGGCCCTTGATTATTTTTTATTTATTTTATTTTATCTTGAGACATGGTCTCTCTATGTAGCCCTGGCTGTCCTGGAACTCAATCTATAAACCAGGTTAGCCTCAAACTCGGAGATCTGCTTGCTTCCTCCTCCTGAATGTTTGACTAAAGGTGTGTGTCACCATGCCTGCTTCCACTTGTCTTTCTTGGATTTTTTTGTTTTGTTTTTGGAGACAGGGTCTCTCTGTATATCTTTGGCTATCCTGGAACTCACTCTATAGACCAGGCTGGCCTTGAATCAGAGGTCTGCCTGCCTCTGCCTTCCAAGTGCTGAGACGAAAGGTGTGCACCACCACCACCACCACCACACCACCACCACCACCACCACCACCACCACCACCACCCGGTTTTGTTTGTTTGTTTGTTTTTAAACAGGGCCTTATCATGAAACTCTGGCTGGTCTGGAACTATGTAGACCAGGCAGGGCTCAAACTCACAGAGACCATTTGCCTCCATCTCCACAATTCTGGGTGGCTTGACTTTTGAGTATAGTCTCATCTCTCTGACCTTAGAGTATTGAACTGGGTGGGGTCAGCCACTGGTCTGTCACAAGTACAAGCCACCTGGGGAAGCGCCTCTAGTCTTCTCAGTTCTCTGGAATTCTGACACTCATGAGGACTTTGCCCGCCATGATTTCTCTATCAGCTTATTTATGGTACCTTCCAATAACTGGAGGTGGTCAAATGCAGGAGGAAAGATAGTGATGGGTTAGAATGCCTTTGGATAGCTTCCTGAGGTCAGAGCTGGGTCTCCTCTAGAGCTGCATGAGGTAGCTTGCATTATAACATCCTTCAGAGAGCCGAGGTGGGGGCACTTGAGTCTCTAGGGTTGATTAAGCCTCTGGGGAATTGTCTCCTTCGCAGCCTTTGGCCTTGAGGGCTGATGTTGGAAGTTGAGCCCACTGATTCACACCACCAGGGCCACATTCTTTGAATCTGAATCCTCATCATGATGAGCCTTTGCTATTAGCTTCTGTTTTACTAGATGCATGAGCAAGTCTTGGAGGAGAGATGGTCGATGGAGTAGGCAAGAAAAATGTGAGAGGTCTGCCAAGTAGGTAGTGGGAAATTCAGGTTTGCTCTGAATTAGAGGGTTCCACATGGGATTCCAGAAGGGCCTAGCCTTGAAATATCCAGAGGGCCATTCCCTGCTGGCTTTTTGTCAGTGAGTAGGGGGTTGTATACAACAACACATGAGCACTGTGCCGAGGTGATGCTTCCAGAGCCTGGAGTTGATACTCTCTTTTTCTTGTTTTGTAGTCGAGTCATCCTGCCTGTGTCTGTAGATGAGGTAAGTCTTTTTTTTTTTTTCTTTTAAATCATCTCATCCATAGTTGTTCATAAGTACTTGTGAACATTGGCTTAGTTGGGCTGGGAGTGGCCACACTGTTTGTGTAGCTTTCATTTATGTTCTAATATAGAGATAACCAAGTCTCGGTTCAAATGTGCCTGGTGGTGCTTCTTTCTGCTAAAGGAGGGCATTTGTGTGGTAAATCTGGTCCCTGAGTACAGCCAGTCTCAAGCTCTTGGCTTGCTGGATAGCTTTGAGTAGAGACTAAAGCAAGTTCTTCATCTGCTGTACTACACTACGTGGGACACGTGGTTGACAATGAGCTGTTGTGTGCATGTGTGGGCCTTCCATGACTAGGTTGAGAATAGTGCTTTCTGGTTAATGTGCTTGAAGCAAACCAGCAAGGCCAGAAATCTCGAGTTCCCAGCCATGCTTGTTAGCTTCTGGAAAGACCAAGGCATAGAAACCTCCTTTTACGGAGGGCAGAGGATGACAAACAGGCTTGGCTCGCCCTCCGTCCTTTTATGGTTCCTAGGTCTGACAACCCTGTGCCTGTGGAGCTGGCAGCAGTAGTTGCAACAGAAGGTCCATAGGCCCTGCTGACTCAGAGCTATCTATGGGATAGCAGAAAACTGCCTGGAACCTCCCTTGTCCCACCCTTTCTCTGAACTTCCTCTCTCCTCCCTTCCTGGCCAAGCTTGCTCTTGACTTTCCTCTGAATCCACAGCTGCACCCCAGCTTCCAGTGAAATGAAAGCTAGCCTGAACCCCAGTTGTTGGTGCCATCTCTTTTTCCTGTAGGACCAATAGGAAACCCCTGTGCTTCACACATGGACTGGACTTATGAGGAACGAAAGCAGGCTAGCAGAGCTGGAGCATTCTTTAAACATGTCTGTCTGTCTGTCTGTTTCTCTTTGTTATATGTGTATGTTATATATGTGGGGGTTGGAGTCACAGGTGGTTGCCAGTTGCCCAGTATAAGTGTTTAGAGTCAAGCATAGGTCCTCTAATGGGGTACAAATGCTCTTAACCACTGAGCCATCTCTCCAGCCTATGGAAGCATTCCTTAGATGAGACAAATCATCCCCAGGAGTGATGGCTGTGCATTGGTCTCTGAGAAGATTGTCTCCAGTGTGTACTGAGTACTTCATAAAAGCAGCTGAGATCCAGGAGAGAGGGACAGATGTGAACTTGAACATGGTTTTGAGAAATCTGAGAAATAAAAGATGCCTGGGTGCCAGTGGCAGAAGAATTAACGAAGAGTTTGAGGCCAGCTTGGGTATGCAACAAGATTCTATCTCAAAATAAAATTAGTTAATTAATTTAAAAAATAGAAGCTGGGTCTGGAGAGATGGCTCAGAGGTTAAGAGCACTGACTGCTTTCCAGAGGTCCTGAGTTCAATTCCCAGCAACCACATGGTGGCTCACGACCATCCGTTATGAGATCTGATGCCCTCTTCTGGTGTGCAGATATACATGGAAGCAGAATGTTGTATGGGTAATAAATAAATAAAATCTTTAAAAAAAAAATTGAAGCTGGGTGGTGGTGGTTCATACTTTTAATCCCATACTCAGGAGGCAGAAGCAGGCAGGCCATTGAGTTTGAGGCCAGCCTGGTCTACAGAGTGAGTTCTAGGACAGACAGAAACCTTGTCTTGAAAAACAAACCCAAAAGCAACAGTAGCATACTCTTCTAATCCTGACACTTGGGAGGCTGAGGCAGGATGATTGAAGTCAGTTTAAGCTACACAGTGGATTTTAGGACAGCCTGGGCTACAGAGTGATAACCTGTTTCAAAAAATTAGAAAGAAACACTCCTTTTAGTCCCAGTACTTAGAAGAGGGTAGCAGGTGGATCTTTGTAAGTTTGAGGTTCCAGGCTATCCAGGGTTGCACAGTGAGATCCTGTCTTAAAACAAACAAAGAAACAACAGAAAAGAAAAACAAAACCGGGTATGGTGGTGCCTGAGTTTATCCTCAGCACTCCGGGAGGCAGAGGTTAGCAGATCTCTGAGTTTGATGCCAGCCTGGCCTATAGAGTAAGTTCTAAGACAGCCAGGGCTACACAGAGAAACTCTGTCTTGAAAAAAGAAAGGAAGGAAGGAAGAAAGAAAGGCAAATAAAACAGCACACAAGTACTGGGGAGGAGGGAAGAGACAGACATACAGACATGAAGGGACCTAAGGAAAAGAGAAAATGGCTGGATAGATGCTGTGACATGTGGAGCCTCCTGAGTCCTGGAAACCAGGCACCTGCTTGTTAGCTTTGGGAGAGTCAACCCACTTCCTTTGAGGGCCTTCCTGTCAATATTAAAAATTAAGTGAGTTCAAGGCTATCTTGGTCTATATAGGGAATTTCAGGCTGGCCAGGGCTACACAGTAAGAACTTATCCTAAAGAGAAAAATTTTAAAAAGTCTGAGTTGGTAGTGGCACAGGCCTTTAATCCCAGCACTTGGGAGGCAGAGGCAGGCGGGTCTCTGTGAATTAGAAGCCAGCCTGGTCTGAGAAGTGAGTTCCAGGACAGCCAAGGCTACTCAGAGAAACCCTGTCTCAACAAACAGAGCCGGGTGGTGGTGGTGCACGCCTTTAGTCCCAGCACTTGGGAGGCAGAGGCAGGCGGATCTCTGTGAGTTCGAGACCAGCCTGATCTACAAGAGCTAGTTCCAGGACAGCCTCCAAAGCCACAGAGAAACTATGTCTTGAAAAACCAATCAGAAAGGGCATGTAACATGATTTCCTAACAGAAAGCCTCTATGTCCCCTTACCTTGAAACTTAGGTGGTCCAATGGCTGTCTTGATGCTGTTCAGGATCATCCTTCCCCAAATCAGAAAGTCCCTCAGGAATGTGGAACTTCCTCCATGTGGGATTTCAGGTACAATGGATCAGTTTGCAGGGAGTCTCTTGACTGGCCAAAGGCTGAGACAGAGAGTGCTGCAGAACAGGGGGCTAGAGTCATTTGGGAGCACCCCTGTGTTACTCTGACCTCTCATGGTGGCCCACGGTTGGAAGGAAGGGGAGATATCCACCTTGAGAACATCCTTGGCTGGCAGTTTTTAGCTTGTGTTGTTTGGAGCAGCATGGAGGAAGTGGTGAGACAGAGCAGGGCAGTGAGAGCCTGGGCCAAGCTAAAGCTTGGGAAATGCTTGCTGGTTCAGAGGCTGTGTGGTGCTGGTCAGCCTGATCTTAGCAGGAAAGCACTGACAGGAAAACAGCAGGGCTGAAGGGGTCAAGTTGCTCTATTGGTAGCTTGAACCTTAGTTCCGGATAATCAGAAAATTCTAGAATGGGGAGAGAGAAGTAAGTAAGGAACAGCCTCTGTCAGTAATCCCTTTCTGACTCATCGTTCCCATGAGAACAGCCCAGCATCATGTGACTGGTAGATTCACTTCCTATATTGGAGACTGTGACTTGAGTCCCCTTGGAGCTTCTGATTTGGGGAGAAAAAAAGAAAAGGAGAAGGTCAAGGCTTTATAGCCATCCTGATGGCCTGAATCGATATTTGGGGGCAGAATTAGCTTGTTTGGCCAGAGCCTTTATTGTAACATTACCTTGGGTTTCCAGGCATCCTGTGGCAGATCAAGAAAGCCCTAGTTGTTTGATATGGGTGTGTCCCCAGCGGTCCCTGGCCCACCATTTCTCTATGGAAGCTGGCCTGAAAGGGCTGTGTAGGTGGGTCAACAGAGTGCTGTTTTTCTTGCCTTTTTTTTTTTTTTTTTTTTTTTTTGAGTCAGAGTCTTACTGTGTATTCTTGTCTAGCCTGATGCTCAGTATGTAGCTCAAGGTGGTTTTAAATTCATGGCAGTCCTCTTGACACAGCCCCCTGTGTGATGGGATTACAGGTGTGGGCCAATTGAGCCTAACTGACTACGTTTTTGTCATGTGTGTCATTCAGTGTTTTCTGCTCTACATTTTACCTCTCCTGGTTCCTACTCACTGGTTATCCAAGTGGTAGAGTCTCTGTTTTGCTTCACTGAATGACAGTCTATGGGACAAGGGGACACTTCTCAAGGGCAAGGTAACATTGTTTTCAGCCTAAGGAAGTTAGAATCCTGGTCTCTATGAGGCTCCATATCTGATTTTGTGGTCTGATCTCCACCCTGCTGCCACCCAGTCATGAGTCTAGCAGCTTCCCAGGATGTAGTCCGGCTGTGCCAGAGGGGACCTGATGTGATGTGTCCTGCACTTATGCAGATCTGTCTGTCTTCTTTACCTCTTTGGATTAACAAAACTGCCTCACTTGTCTCGTTGGGATTAAAGGATCAGAATATCAAGAGAGATTAAAGGGGAAGAGGCCAGCACGCAGACTGATCCTCTTAGAGCCTGCCCTGTGATTTCCTGCAGCCAAAGGGAATCCCTGAAGACCAAGGTCTCTGCCAGCCACAGGCCCCTCCCCAAGGAGCACTACCAGAAAGCTGCAGCTAGTCCTGTCTACAGGCCCTCTCCCCAGCCTGCCCTTTAGGATTTGCTGAGTCAGGCATTCAATGTCCTTATGACTCTTTCTACAGCAGAGCTCCTGCTGCTTCATAGGAGGAAGCCCTGGCTCAGCCAAACCTGACCTACTTGATAGGAGTTTCAAGTGTGCCTTAGCAGGTGATAGGACTGGGAAGGATGGGCTTCCATGCGGCACCAAATCAGCACTGGTATTCCTCAAGATTAGCAAGATCGAGGTAACTAGCTTTCACTCTCTCTGATGTTCCTCTTGATGGGACTAACTGAGCCTTTATCACTTACCTGAGCCTTTCGTTGGCATTCTGTGCTGGGCTTTTGCCTTGGAAACTTAGGCTTTTCAGACTTTGTGGTAAGCTGTGAACTGTCGTGGACCACTGCTTCCTCTCTAGATGTCACCCAGAAGTTTTCTTGTAGTGCTTCAGGAGCTGAGGTGGAGAAGGCTTCCAGGTGTGACAGCCAACCTGGAGCTTCTGTGACCTGCTCTTGCTGGCAGCAGTACCTTGCATCAATGTCAATGGTGGATGCCAGAGTTACAGCTACTTGATTTTAATCAGAGGGAGAGAACACTCCTACCCCTGGAGGTATCAGGAGTTCAGGTGAGGGTGTAGAGGGCAAGGAAAGCTTTATCCCCCCTACTCCCATCCCCACCCCCAGCAACTGGGGTAATGGAGTTCTTGTCTGTCTTTTCCTTGGCCTTCTTGCCCTTGGTAGCCAGAGGAAGATGCATCTTTTGAAACAGATGTAATTTCCTGCTTTGTCACAGCTCATTTTCTCTGCACTGTTCCATTTTCTTTCTTTCTGCTTTGATTTTGAAACATGATCTCACTATTTAGCCATGGCTGTCCTAAAACTTGTTATGGTGACCAGGCTGGCCTTGAACTCACAGAGATCTACCTTCTCTGCCTCCTGAGTTCTGAGATTACAGGCTACTGTGCTCAGAGTCTTCAATATGTTTTCCCTCTTCTGATAATTTCTCTTAGAAATATCAGCACTGAGGACTTAAGTCACTAAGTCCTACACCAAGTGGTCCTAAGGGGTCAGAGGAGGCCAGTGAGTTGATAGGGTGACACATGACCCAAATAAAGGAAAACCAGGCTTTTGCCATCTAGCAGCTGCCAAGGCAGAGGGACATGCAGCCAGCACAGCCTGGGGAAGGGATCTGTAATGAAGGAAGCAAGAGCATGGCTTCAGCCTACTGGGAATGGGGAAAATCTGGAGATTTTTGTTTGAGAGGTTCTGAGGTCCCTACAAGGTGCATAAAAGCCACACAGGAAAAAAGGAAGTGGGTTAAGCCACTTTTTGCCAGAGGTTGTAAGCTACACAGCACTGGATGGCTTTCTTGAACATAAGTCGGAGTCTTGATCTCTGTTAATTTATGTATTTATTTTTGTTGTTGCTTTTGGGTTTTTTGTTTTTGTTTTTGTTTTGAGACAGGGTTTCTCTGTGTAGCCCTGGCTATCTTGGAACTGTGTAGACCATGCTGGCCTCAGACTCAGGAATTCACCTGCCTCTGCCTTCCTAGTGCTGGAATTAAAGATGTGTGCCACCACTGCCTGGCTGTTTTGTTTTTGTGACACAGGGTCTCACACTGTAGCCAGAGATACTGAGGTTGCATCATACTCATGGTGACCTCCTGTCCCAGCTTCCTGAGTGCTGCCTTTATAAGGGTGAGATGCTATGCTTTAGCTTTAGGGTCTGTTTAAATAAGTGAGATAGAGAGATTTTTAGTAACTGAGGTGTGATAGCAAAGCTGAGTCCAGGCCAAAAGAGACCCTGGACTCTATAATGTTTTCTGGATGGTGGGTGAGATTAAGTATAGTCTGTGCTCTCTTTAAACTCACGGGTTTGTAAAAATAGGAAGATGAAATTGAATACGTCTGATGGTTAAAGAGAGCCTGCAGGCTGGGCGGTGGTGGGCACAGGCAGGCGGATCTCTGTGAATTTGAGACAGCCTGGTGTACAAAGGCTAGTTCCAGGACAGCCTCCAAAGTCACAGGGAAACCTTGCCTTGAAATCCCTCCTCTCAAACCGGGCGTTGGTGGCTCACACCTTTAATCCCAGCACTCGAGAGGCAGAGGCTAGGTGGATCTCTGTGAGTTCGGGACCAGCCTGGTCTACAAGAGCTAGCTCCAGGACAGCCTCCAAAACCACAGAGAAACCCTGTCTCAAAAAAACAAAAACAAAAAAAAAAAAAAAAGAAAAAAGAAAAGAAATACCCCCTCTCCAAAAAATAAAAAGAGCGCCTGCAATTCCAGCTACTTAGGAGGTTGATGCAGGAAAACAAAAAAGATGATTGAGCACTTAGCAAAGCAATGTAGCTTGCTTGAGGCCCTGAGTTCAATCCTTAGCACTGAAAACAAAACAGTAGTAGAAGAAAAAAAGAAAAAGTAAAAACCTGTGAGAGATGCCAAAGTGCAGAGTTCTCCATTGCTTTGGAAAGATTTTTGACAGGGACCGCTGAACCCACAGGTGGAATTCCTGTACTACAGTTGCAGTTGGGCTGTGTGTTAACTGTTGCAAATAATGCCTGTCTCTTTGGTTCTTTAGTATCAAGTGGGGCAGCTGTATTCTGTGGCTGAAGCCAGTAAAAATGAAACTGGTGGTGGGGAAGGTGTGGAGGTCTTGGTGAACGAGCCCTATGAGAAGGATGACGGCGAGAAAGGCCAGTACACACACAAGATCTACCACTTACAGAGGTACGTGCCCCAGGTGACTGGGCGGGAACTCGCCTGCCTTGACAGTGGTAGTATTGGCTAATTGGGAGTGTCTCCAGGTTATAAACTGGCAGCTTGAGCTGCTTCATCTCTCAGATTGGGCATGGGTGGTACTTTGTTCATTTAAAGATTTTTTTGTTATAAAAAAACAAAAGTGGCTTCACTTACCCTATTATACTCTCAGTCCTTAGAAGCTATTTTGAGATATTTTGGCATCCTGTGGGCCCTTCCATTGTCCTGAGTACAGGTATATGTGTGGACTGTATGAACAAACACTCATTTCCTATATTATGTGTTGATCGTACCATACTATACACACTGTTCTTTCCTCTGTAGTTAACTCTCATGTCATAGCTGTCTTCCATACATTTCCTGCCTGGTTGTTTGCTGGAGAGTTAGCCCAGAGCTAGGCTGTGGTCAGCCCTTGAGCTCCCTTCCTAACCCTCCTGGCCTTACTCTTTCAAAGCATTCATAAAAACTGGGCTGCTGGGTGATGGTGGCGTACACCTTTAATCCCAGCACTCAGGAGGATTGGGCATGGTGGATCTCTGTGAGTTCAAGACCAGCCCTACAAGAGCTAGTTCCAGAACAGGCTCCAAAGCCACAGAGAAACCCTGTCTCGAAAAAACAAAAAACAAACAATAAAGAACTGGGCATGATGGTGTTTGCTCAGAATCTCAGCACCTGGAAAGCTGAGGCAGGAGGATGGTGAGTGTAAGGCCAGTTAAGACTGTAACTAGTTCCAGGTCAGTCTAGGCTACATAATGTCTAGAAAACAAAACCTCCAATGAAACAAAGGAACAAAACCCTCCCAATGAATAAATAACATATTTAGAAAGTACTTGCTCATTGTACATGTGCTGTAAGCTGTTTGAGCAGCCCTCTCCTGAGATCCATTTTATAGTAATTTCCATTTATAGTAAGACTCCTGCAGAACTACTTCTGCATACTTCTATCTATAAATCTGTAGTAAATGTAGTAACAAGTATGTTTGGTAGGTCAGGTAGAATTTAAATTCTAATTTTGTGGAATCAGATACCAGAGAAATTTTAGTACCTCCTTTTTTTTTTTAAGGTTTATTTATTTTTATTTTATGTGCATTGGTGTTTTGCCTTCCTGTGTGTCTGTATGAGGGTGTCTGAAACCTTGGAACTGGAGTTACTGACAGTTGTGAGCTGCCAGGGGAGCAATGGGAATTTAACCCGGGACCTCTAGAAGAGCAGCCAGTGCTCTTAACTGCTGAGCATCTCTCCAGCCCCAAGTACCTTTTCTTTTTTTTTTTTTTTTTTAAGTTATATCGTGTGTGTGTGTGTGTGTGTGTGTGTGTGTGTGTGTGTGTGTGTGTGTGTGTGTGTGTGTGTGTGAATTGAGACAGGGTATCTCTATGATGTAGCTCTGGCTGGCCTGGGACCTGCTATGTAGACTAGGCTGGCTTTGAACTCAGAGATGGAGATCTGCCTGCCTCTGCCTCCTAGTGCTGGGTTTAAAGGTGTCTACCACTGTGCCCAGCTAATATATTTTAAGATTTGTTTCATTTGAATTATGTGTATATGTGGGTATATGTATGTGAATGCAGGTACCTGTAGAGGCCAGCAGAAAGGTTTGGATCCCCTGGAGGAGCTGAAGTTACTTGCTCTTGTGGGTTTCTGATGAGGGTGCTAAGGGACACTCAGGTCCACTGCAAAAACAGGATGTTTCCTGACCATTGGGCCATCTCTCTAGTACCTTAACATTGTCTTTTACATTTATTTTAGTGTGTGTGTGTGCGCGCGCGCACACGCGTGCGTCCATGTATGCACTTGCCTTTGGAGGGAACCAAACTTGGATCTTTTTTTTTTTTTTTTTTTTTTTCTGGTTTTTCAAGACAGGGTTTCTCTGTGTATCTTTGGAGCCTATCCTGGCACTTGCTCTGTAGACCAGGATGGCCTTGAACTCACAGAGATCCTGCCTCTGCCTCCTGAATGCTGGGATTAAAGGGGATTAAAGGCGCTCATCATCACTGCCCGGGGGAACTTGGATCTTCTTGAAGAGTAGTAATTGCTCTTAACTTCTGAGGCACCTCTCTAGCCACACCACCTTTTTAAAATTATTAAAAGATTTTTCCCCCCAATATTATCAAATAACCGAGGTCCTTACTTATGTACTGGAATTTATAGTAAACCACACATATTTGCTGAATCCCAAACCTAAGCGATTTTATCACAAAACCACGAGCTGACCCAAAGGGTCTTGAAACCAGCGGTAAGCATGTACCGCTTGAATGAAGTCAGCCAGACTATTTAAGAAGTGATTCAAGCAAGGTTGGATAGAGAGCTCAGCAGTTAAGAGTGCATGCTGCTCTTGTAGAGCCCAGCACCCACATCAGGCTGCTCACAACTGCCTATAACTCCAGCTCCAGACAATCCACTGTCTTCTTCTGGCCACCAAGGGAACCTGCACCTATGTGTACATATCCACACACAGACATGTATGCATACACACAATTTTTAAAATTTTTTTTAGTTGATAAAGAGCTATCCATACAGGCCCATGACTTGAATTCAAATTCCTGAACCCATGTAAAATCTGGTTACAGGAAAGTGCACAGTAGGACAGGAGAATCCCTGGAAACTGATGTGCCAGCCAGCATTGGCAGAAATAGCAGCAAACATCACAGGAGACCCTGCCTCAAATAAGGGAGCAGCTGAGGACTGTCACCTGAGGTTGAATTCCAATCTCTACCTGAGCACCATGGCATACACATAGCCTCACTCACAAACAAGCAAGCACATATGTATTTTATACACACACAATAATAACACAACAAAACAAAAAAGAAACTATATAGAACTGGGAGAAATAAATCTGAATCTTTTGACTTTGTGATCCAAGCACACAACATAAAATTCAGCATTTTAACCATTTTGAATTGTGCAGTTTAATGACATTAAGTACATTCACACTTTATGCAATTTAAACCTGAGTCTTGGGGGCTAAAGAGATGGCTCAGCGGTTAAGAGCACTGGCTGCTTTTCCAGAGGTCCTGGGCTCAGTTCCCAACACCCACATGGCAGCTCACATCCATTGGTAACTCTCTTGTTCCAGAGGATCTGAATCCCTCTTCTGACCTCCATGGGCACCAGGCACATAAAAATGCATGCAGACAAAACACTCAAACACATAAAATTAAATTAAGTTGCATCAAATTTTAAGAAGCTGAATTTTAATTCCTCATCCCTAAATAGAACTGAACTTCGATTCATTTTCATGTGAAATCCTTGGTTTGCTGTAGTTGCTACTCTGGTGAAAGGACTGTGTGAACCAGGCTTGGTAGGTCTGGGGCCGAGTAAGCAGCTCTATGGTCTGAGTAGATCTCTCTGTTGTTGCCTGCTCATTGAACTCAGATGAGCTCAGGGGTAGAAAGTGCAACCTTCCTTGCTTCTTCCATGCAAGAACGAGTGTAGATGCTGAGTTGCTACCACTGATAACTCCAGAACACCTCATTTAAAGGGGGGTTGTTCCTGGTGGTCATCACCAGTGGCCCTCATGGAAACAAAAGCCTTTCTGGGATGACATTCTGATACCCCATCCATCTCCTTAACATCTGTAAGGTCCACATTGCTTTTCCATTTTCCCTGGTGTCGATTGTTTCAGCAGGTTCCAACTGTTGTCTTGCCTTCCATTTCTCTGTGTGGCAAGCATTTTGTCTGAGGATCTGTGCTCTCTTGAAAGCTGTAAATATAAGCTGCCCTTTGTCCTTGGGATGAAGTTCAGCTGCCTCACTTAGCTTAGAAGCTCATGTGACTCTGCTCCTGGTGTTCTCTTGCCTTCCACCCAAACCTTGCAGGAACTCTTCTCTCTCGAAGCCTTTTCTGCCCCACTCCCATCCTGTTTCTTGGCATCATGCACACCTCCTGCTCCATGTATGTGTTTCTGTGTTATGACTGCCCCGAGGAGCCTGCCTTGAGTCCTTTGCCTTCCTCCCTAAGCTTTTGCAG